>NW_009931231.1:90781-99992 GCF_000696875.1 Nestor notabilis
TACAATACTACTTCTAGTTGAACAAATTAGTTCATATTCAAGCTAAAAGAAGGACAAAAGAGAGAATCTCCGCTGACATCAACTGGAAAAAGGTCGCATTTTTTAGCAAGTCTAGTATGCCCACTGTGAAATTATCAAGAGCACAGTAAATGGAAATCCAATGTTTTTTCTCAGTAGCTCTGGCATTATATACTGGTATGCTTGACCCTCACTGTAATATAATCACCTGCCCCTGTGGCCAACCAGCTGCTGGAGCACTATGACCTGTGAAGTTGATAGAAAAAAGAAAAGTTTATACCACAGCTTTCGTGGATTGATCTCCCCACAAATACTGCTTGAAATGACTGAGCAGGCAAGTACAGGATGATCATGAAAGAGCTCTGTTTGTCAGGACACCAGTGAAATCTCATACATATTCACACATTCTTATTTTTACAGTTCCTTTCCTGTCAAGCCCCCAAAACTGCAAATCATTAATACTTTCCTGTCTACAAACTAGTAAATTAAAAAGACTTTGGATATACACATGCACTCTAAGCCACTGACACCTTACACAAAATTATAACATGGGAATGACGGTAACAGACCACATCTGAGATCTGTTCGGGTCAGTGCTGTCATCTGCCTTACACAGTGCCATAAGAAGATGGTAAGGAAAGAACACAAAAATAGGGCCATCACAGGGCAGCAATTCCTCAGTATATTCTCCTACCCTTCAGCAGCTTGCTGGTGGTAATGTTGGTGTCCTTGATGGATTTTTCTTCCATGAATTTGTCTAACCCTTTTTTTGACCCATGCTAGCGCTTGGTACCCACGACATTTTAGGGCAACAAGATCGACAGTTTAACTACATGTTACAAGCAGAAGCAGTTCCAACTCTGCGATGTGCTGGATCCTTTTGCTGTCACCTAGTTCTGTGCTGGAAGAAAGCGTTAACATGCATTTCCTATTCACTTTCTGTGGAGCCACTCACAGTTTTAGAGACTGCTATCATTTATCTCCTGCAGGCTTAAGGATCTCAATCTACTCTTCTTCATGTGGAAGTCACTTTGCACTGTTGATTTTAGCTGCCATCCTTTTTTACATCTTTTCTGCATTGGAGATGAGGAGCGAAGGAAGAACAACCAGAAAGGAACACAGCCTTCATATGTGGCTGAACCATAGATAAAACACTATTGACATAATAATAACAAATACAGTGCATAATACTATTCTCTGTTCCTTTACTATACAACTTTTAGCATACTGTTTGTTTTATTCATCGGTACTAAGCATTGAGCTGACACTCTTGAGTGGTAAGCAAGTTCATAGTTCACCACTTTGTATGCAAAATTAGAATTATTTTTTCCCCCCATATGTATTACTTCACAATTTGTACACATGGATTTTTACCTGCCATTAATTTTACTGACCAGTCACTCCCTAACATAAAATCCTTCTCTGCAATCTGTTTGGGTTTGAATTCCTTGAATAACCTATTAGCAGCTGCAACCTTTTTTTTTTTTTTTTTTTTTCCGATTTTCCTTTCTCAGATCATTTATGATACGTTGAGCAACAGATATCCTAGCAGCACAGACATCCTATGAGACTACACCACTGGCTTCCTTACACTGTCAAAACTGTCTATTTATTCCTGCCCTTTGTTTCCTACCCTTTAGCCAATTATTTATCCATAGACACTCTTACTCCTTATCTCATGACAGCTAAGTTTTTCCAGAAGCCTTTGGCAAGGCACCTGTTGAATGCCTTTTCAAATCAAAGTAGAGTAACGCCAGGATCTCTTCTTGACTCCTCTACAGAACTGCAGTAATCTGTGAAACACAACTTCTGTTAACAGAAACCACATTAATTCTTCAGCGATATAACATATTTATTTTTGTGTTTACTAACCCTATTCCTCGCCGTTGTTTCCTCCAAATGGTCTGTTACGGTGTGTATTTCCCATTTGAATTCCTTTGGAGCTGGTAGATGAATACTGTCTTGTCCTGGCAATTCGATTCTTTTTGTTGATTTATTCTGTCCTTTCCTACTGACACTAGAAGTTATGTCAGATCCCGTGATGCATCCCCCACCTCTCATTTTCCCTGTAAAGAAGGGTTCTGGCAAACAACATCCAGAGTATTTTCTGTCAGCAGTAGAAGCAGATTTGTGTTCATACGATCATCCTGTATAGTCTCATCTGGTGCATCCCACACATACTTAGATAAACAGACAAGACCCTCCCCAATACAGACAAACCAAATCTGGGTGCTAAAAATCTAAACCTAGACATAATTTTCAAATCTGAACATTACTCCTTTCTTTTGCACAAGCCAAACATGCAGTAAGCAAGATACTGGCACTGGCTGGAAAAGCTTAAAACTCTGCAGGTTTTGTCCTGCAGACTGCAGCTCAGTACTTCACACCACCTCTATTTCACAAAGTTCCTCTCTTTTTAACAGAGCACCTACTGCAAAATAACACTGAGCAGACTGTATATTAAAAAGCCATCCCACGCATATTTATAACTAATTTATTCTTCATTTCTTCTGTGTTGAATAATTAAATTACAACAGTGGCTCAGTAACCCTTTTTAGTTTAAGAAAGGGCAGCAGCTTCATTTGAGTAATATTTTAGCCCAATTAGTCCATTAGTCTCCAGTGGAGACCAGAGGAGAATGGAAACCAGCAAAACAAGAGTCCTGCAGGATTTCTTTTAAGTAACAGACCTCTGACTCATCTGATATCATCTGGCAGCCCTCATGATCCCTTCAAAGATATTTTGTATTTTCCAAGGGTTCCACAGAGACATAAGCAGGCATTTGCAAGGAAGAGGCAATGTATTAACATAGGCCGGTGTGGATAAACCTGCCTTATAAAAGAGGTTCAAACTACTCATGTATTGAAGGAGCTTCCAAATATCTGATGATTAAAAAAACTCTACAGATTGTGTGTTAGTCTCAAAACAGCACCTTGTCTTTCCGCCAGGATGTTGTTTGAGTGGACTTGCTGTGGGTGGTTGCCCAACTCTAGTTTTGAGATACATTTAATGAAAGAGTGGCCAAAATAAAAGACACATTTTCCTATCTGAAAAACAAAACTATTTTAAAAACTGGTTTAGACTCTCTGCCTTGTAATACGTAAGCGGCAGCATGAGACAGTATAAATACAGATATGAAGACTTAAGATGAAGAATCTGAAGGACTTTTCTGGTTCTATTTGACAACCTGAAAGTTGTTAATTACCCCTTCAAGGAATGGAGAAAGTGAGTCTCCAAGAAAACAGGCATCTAAAGCAGGGAAAACTGTTCACTTCATGCACGCATCTGTATTTATTCCTGATAAAACAAGTTTAAATTATTAGCTTAGCTCAAGAACCTAAAAGAGAAGTGACAGATGAATCTCACTTGACAAATGAGAGTTGACACGTAGGTAGCACCCTGGAATGTCTTGTCATTTGTGTCACCTTGCAGCACCGTAAACACAAGACCTGTTCATACAGGACGGAATTTAAAGTCTCTGGAAGCTGAGGAAAAGAGGTGGACCATTCCTAGCAAGACTGCCTGGTAGCATTTCCACCAAACCCAAACACTTTACAGAAAAAATTCCTGCAGCCCAAGTCATCTGCTCTTAGAAAGCAACCTAAAGTCAGCATGCGTATGCATGTGTACGTATGTAGTCTCACCCATAGCTGCAAGTTTCATACTCAGCATTGTTCTTTATTCTTTTATCACTTCCAAAAGAAAATTGCCTCTGCATGTCTCAGGCTGCAGCCACACCTACATTGCTACCAGTGCTGAACTAACAAATTCAAGTCTTGCTCGAATATGTACGCTACTTCAGCACAGTGACTGAAGATGTGCCTTAGCACAGGGTTGTTCTCCATTTTTATGTTTCTGTTCAAGTTATATGTACAGAGCTTAAACGAGTAGTCACTGGCAAAAGACTGCATTTCACAATAGGAATGAATTTTCAATCGGTCTCATGTTTTATATATATATAATATAATACTATGGCATATCTTTTCATCTGAAAAAATGCAAAGTCTTTTGCAAATATATACAGCACATATACAACCACTGAAACGAAACTCTCAGCTAGCATAAGGAAGAACTGTTAGTCTCCCAAATAAAAATCATCTTTGTTAAAATATCAAGCAGTCTGGTGTCAATGCATGAAAGATGGGACGCTGGGTTTATATCTCTCATCCAAAAGAAACACTAGTTGTAAGCTGCATAATACTCAATTTGTCTGTCTCCTAGGGATGAAAAGCTAAACCTATTCTGCTGGGATTTGACTCTGGGATTTTCATGGAGAGTCTATTTATGACTCCCAAATAGCATTTTCACTACATATTTTGTAATTCTTTTCTTGTTTTGCTGTTTGGCATTGTGGGCAATGAGATAAAGAGCAACTGTACAAACAAAATCATTGTTATAACTTCTTTTTATTTTTTTCACGAGCCTGAACTGCATGTGAAGTTTCTTCCCCAGATTCCTGACTTTATGTGACAGCATGAGAGGAAGAAAACACTCAGCCTTCATATCCCATTCAGCTAACAGCCACAAAATAGCAGCTTTAAAGAACAAATCCACTAATCTAGCTCTAGTCATCAGCCAGGGAGTGTATGGGCTCCGCACCTAAAGTTCCTTGAGACAACAGAATTGCTGCTCATTTTACTGACAGATACATGTGTAGAAAGGACAGCTTCAATATGAATTTCTTTCAAGAACTTGACCCAAATCTCACTGAAGTTGACAAAGCTATGCCTGCCTCCACCACTTGTACTGGCATAGAGAACCTGTTGTTTTATCATCTTTAAAATGATAAAATTTTATTCTTCTGTGTCACTGCTTATCCTAAAGAAATGCAAAGCACTTTGCAGCACTTTACATAATGATGTATAAGTTACCATTTCACCAGCATGCTGAGAGGATGCTGCTCTTTACCAGTGGGCTGATACATAAGACTGGAAGAAAGAGGTAACCTTTTATTATCGACAGAACAATTAAGGTGTACAGATTACAGTCTGGAAATTCAGACAGAATGCTAAAATTAATCACCTGTACCACAAAACTGCAATGACCATAAGTAGGATCATGAAGAGATTCTACTGTTCAATTGTATACAACTAATATTCATACCTGTATTATTTAACAATAACCTTCTCATTTGCTTAGTGGCATACGCCAGTAAGTACAAACTACAGAAAAACTTCTTTTTTTAAAAAAAATATATTAGTATTCTTTGTGGAGTTGTGGAAAGCTATCATAAGATTTTCCCCTAGTACAAAAGATTTTTAATATGTTAATTTATTTTTACAATTTCTATTCCATTCCCTCTCAGGAAAACATAGGTGGCAGCCTGCACAATGTGAATGTTGGGCATTACATATTTCCAGCTCATCTGAAAGCCTGTCAAGAATGAAACTTCATGTTTCATGTTACTGAGGATGCTTGGTAACATTCCTTGGCCACTAGCTGGTCAGTATTTTAGCAGATGTGGGTGTAAAGCTCACAGGTCCTTCCAAGTGTATCTCCTGATTTATAGGTAACTGTCCCTGCCCATGGCAGGGGGGTTGGAACTAGGTGATCTTAAGGTCCTTTCCCGCCCTAACTATTGTATGATTCTATGATTCACAGGCAATAGGTAACTGGACAAGACAATAGCAATGCACTTCACTGATGTTGTACATATATAACTTAGATTATCTTCCCTCGCACACATAGAATGAAAAGGAAGATAGATTGGCTGAAAAACGTTTCTTATAGACAAAAAAGCCATGAGTGCATTTCACATATGCTTCTGCATTTCCACGGAGGTATCCAGTGCACTTGATAGGAACATCAAAATGAAATCTGACCCCCCAGGAACATGCGAGTCCTCATGGGCAAGCAGAGATAACGACCCAACCTGTGCATTAGGTTGGCATGAGATGATGAAGAACATACTTGTTAAAAGAGGTGAGCAGGCACATTAAGGCACATGAATCCGTATATCAATAAGGTTTTTAAAATCAGATTAATTTCTACACAATTAACAAGGCTGTTGAAAGATCTGCTTTACAGCTGCTGCTGCTGCCAGGAGATGATGACAACTAAGGAAATGAAAATCAAAGGAGGAAACAATTACAACAATACTCGCTGTAACTATTTAGCATTCTCTTAATAAGTCAGAGAAACAAGTAATTGAAAGAATGTATTTTATTGCTGATTAAGATAATACTTAATTTAGATCTTATTTTTAAAAAGAGATAGAATTAACAAATCAGGTCTTTTATTCGAGTGCAAGTGAGAACTCAGTGCATTCTCCTCATAATACTCTACAGTGGAGATTTGGAGGGCGGGCACTGGGAAAGAGCAAAAATGAAAAGAAGGTAGAACATATCCAGGGAGAAGGGTCAGCTGGAAAGAGTAAGTGCCAAAATACAACTACACATAAAATATTAACTTCTGTTCATTTAAATCTAGCAGCACAACAGTAACTATGTCTTTCTTTTCTACACATTAAGTTATACTAGCCTTTTCCCATTCTGCAACCATCATAAAAATGGTAATGCCAGACATTTTTAAGCCCAATATCTAATCTAGACCTATGGAACAAAGGAAGTTTTTAAAATAAAATGTTATACATGCTTTATGAGCAGAAGCATTGCCAGTATCTTCTTTAAATAACCACAACGAAAAAATTCATAAAGCTTTTCTTTTGAGTTTTTAATGCCATCGTGTCATATCTCTAGCTAATATAATGGAGAGGTAAGGAAATGTAAAGCAGTTAGAAAAATAAGGAGCCATGACTGCTATTTCTAGAAATGAAGTGGGGTAACCCAGCTAGCTGCTAGCTTGCAAGAATAACAGGGGCCACTGCAAATTTTCTCTTAAATTTTAGATTCTGCCCCAGTATCTTCTTCCTTTTTCTGAAGGATGAAATAAAATAAAAGCTGAAATGTAAACAGGATACAACAAGACTTTTAGTTTTGATAAAGAAAGGTAGAAATAATAAAAAAAGATGAGTATGGGCTTTTAAACAGTATGTTATAACCTCATAGTGTTCTGAAAAACTCAGACATATAAAAGTTAATCACAAAAACACTGGCAGACTTGCCTTTGAAGGGGAAGGCAGCAAAAAAATTACAGAACAACAGAGCTCGGAGGGTAAGGTAGAAAGAATTGTAAAAAGGTTAAAATGACTAAGATTAAGAAAGCGCATGACAACCATTCTCAAAGACCTGATCTGTGCTAACAAAACCATATCCTATGCTTTTGATGAGACACTCACAAGTGATTTAGCAAGAGGTGCTTTTGAATTATACCAGTGCTTTTTGGCAATAAAATGTCTTTTTTTGAGTTTTCATTTGTATCTGCCCTAAGCTGAAAACATCTTTGCTAGCAAATAAGATACGAAATAAGCAAAACCAGGTTGAAGGTATTTTTAAAGCAAAATTTTCCTGAAAGGAATTTATTGCAAATGTTAGCAAAAATTGATTAAAATAGATTTATGTATTCAGGAAATACTAAATCTAAACAATCAAATATAATGCAAAAGAGGCTACAGACTGTAAACTATTTAAATCAAGATGTCAAGGCATGGATTTCAATAGAGCTATGAAGCTTATAAAGGCCAAAGTTCTACCTTTACCTTCTGCTAAAATTCCGTGAGTTCACTGCTTTTTTGGTATGTTCTAAAATAGCTGCTTTAGAGTATAAAAATGCATGTCTTAAGCTGCATGTTAATTAAAGTTCAGTCTGTCTTTGACATGTAAGCTTCAGTCAGTTTACAATTAATTGCTCTGAGGTCTGTTCTCCAGTGTCAGCTAGCTGTCTTATCCAAAGCCTAAGGTCCCATCGTGCTCTGTAAAATGACATGATCCACAAAAGTCACTTTGCGCCCTACAAAAATGCAAAATCTGTCCTCCTCGGGGAGAACAGAGTGATGATTTTGCTGGCTGTTGCCAGCAAAGAAAAAATTCAGTATTTTTTCAAGAGTAGGTAACTTTTGCGTGGTAGGGTGGAAAAGTGGAAATCTTGCTGGATTTTCAACAACAAAAAATGATGGCAACCCTACTGCAGTCCTAATTCACATCAACACGAACCACCATGATTTTGAAGGAAAGCAGCATGTTTTCCTTCCTATATTTTATGCCAACACCAAATTCCTAATCCAAACACTGTAGCATTAACAGCAAAGTTCCCATTTCTCTTGGCCACCCTGAATCTGGCCCCACGCTGTTACTAAGTAGATGCTGATCTTCAAGAAATATCTTTTGCCTTGAAGAAATACACATATTCAGGTCCCACCTCTGAAGTCAAATGCTCACATACAGCAAAGTGTTTCAGATTTCCCTCTGCCAGATATCCAAGAAAGAGGCAAGTATGTGATACAGTAATACCTACACTGTGGCACTCACCCAGAGAGAAAAATGTTTTTTAAGTAATTAAAAATGTTGCTGCATCTCACTCACTTTGTGGTAATAAACTGAATCCTTCCCCTCTATTTCATGAGACTGTTAAGTTTGAAATTCTATCTCAAGTTGAAAACAACTCAAATCAAATGAATAGGGATGGGCTCCCACAGAAGCCAGTGGAAAGACTTCATTGGACTTAACAAAAACTTCAATTAAAAGAGGATACTGGATGCTCACAGTGAGTAAGTATGTAAGACAGACAAACAAGCATAACCTGACCATAAAACTAAACCAGTACCCTTTGAAGAAATTACCTATGTGGGGTAAAGAATATCCAAGAATGAAATCATCCCCACTGCTTCTAAATGTCAAAGCACCAGCAAGACACAAACACTGCGTTCCAGGGCAAGGTGGTCTAAAATTAATTAACCATTATACAAATGATTCGTGTGGTGGTTCTCTGCCTGCTGTAACTCCACTTGCCAACACCACCAGGCTGGGCCCTCCCAGCACACAAGCACCAATGCAGCCCAAATAGCACCCAGAGTCCCTGAACCCAAACACAGCACTCGTTTTTGCACAGCTATTGTGATGAGTCCAGTAAACTGCTGGGCTGCTGCCTGCAGGGACCATCCCACTGCATGTCTGCCCATCACTGGGAGGTCAGCCAGAGACCTGGGCATGCAGGGAGTACCCGCTGAACACACAAGAGGCTGCTGGCTCTGCCCCAGCCCAAAACGTCCTTTAGCTGGCACAGGACACAGCTGGAGTGGGGGGATTATAATATATATAATTTTTATATATATGCACACACATATAAATTACATATG
>NW_009931232.1:0-62755 GCF_000696875.1 Nestor notabilis
GACAGCCCGAAGAGCCGCCGCAGCAGCACAGCCGGCCACTGCTTGCTTAGCAGCGACGGCTTTCACCCTGTGGCATGGTCTCTACCGCCTTTTTCTCGCATCATCCCTCTCCCAGCAAAACTCGGGGGGAGCCGAACCTCCTGCGGCATTTGCAGCAGCCGCAGAAAGGGGAATCCTAATGTACCGTCTGGTATAGATGGGCTGCCTTAATGAACATGGCAGCCGGGATTTGTAAGAGAAGTTTGTCTGGGTCTGGCTACAGGTATCTAGCTCAAGGTGCTGTCACATCCAGCAGCCCCAGCAAATGCCTGGTGAAGAATATAAAAACAGGACAAGCTTCACCCCTGCACTCTCTCAGCCCATCTCTGAAGCCTTTGAAATTCAGGGATTTCCCCAGAAGTGTGGTACCTGTGATTTTATGATGAATTCGTCCTCCTTGAACTTTCACAGTGTCTCCTAGAACACCTACTAATTTCTAGAACATCCTTCCATAATGCCGTTTGACAAGGAGCTCCACAGGCTATCTGCCTACTTCACAAACTATCACCTCTTTTTCATGATGGGGGTCTCTAAGCTTTAACTAGCACGGTAGAAGGGACAGGAGAGGGGTAGGTCTCTCATTAAATTAGATCCTGAAAATCACTTTCTGTATGAGCCCTCTACTAAAGACCTCTACTAAACTCTACTTAAGACCTCTACATAAGACCTCTACTAAACTCTACTTGGAAGATTTTGGCTGACCTAATGGCTCTGGCAACCAAATTCACATGCAATTTCTCTTTGCAACACAGCAAACTAATGTACCAGCAAAGTGCACTTCTTCTTCTGCTACCCCAATTCACTCCTCATTGTGGAGTACAATTCCTGGGAAGTGGGGGATTAATGTCAGCTGACTTTGCTTGACCTCTTTGCTTTGGACAACTCTCTTGTGTCAGTTACTGAAGGATCTTTCATAGCAAAGAAATTGGTGATAAATAATAAAGATAGGGAACAACTTCTGTATAAGAAATGGCTAAACAAGTAGGATTCTTCAGCACGGAAAAAAAGAGATGAGTAAGTGTAGATAAAGTAGTGGTGTATTTTTTTCATAATTTATAATATTTCATAATAATGAGCAGCATGAGGAAGATAAATTGGAACAATATCTCAATATAATTTCCAGTTCAAAGAGTAGGAGAAAAGAAACCCACAAGAGGCTAGTTTGAATCAAACCAAAGGACATACTTCATCACAAAATATTCAGTGAAGCTGTAGAACTCATTTCCACAGGAACTCAGGCTTCAGAGATTTGTTGGTCATATCCATGAAAGAAAAATCCATTAAGGGCTTTTAAATGTGAAGTCATGACCTCTGGCTCAGGAAGCCCCTGTTCCACAAATCGCCAAAGGCTGGTGTAATATGTGGGAAAGAATTACTATATACTTGCCCTGCTCTTATTCTTTGCCTTAGCTGTCCACTGCTGATCACTGCTGGAGATTGGCACTGGGCTAGATGGACCTTTGATCTGAACCGGTACTGGCTGCTCTTATATTCCTAGGTACAAAGTAGACACAACAGGAGCCCTTTCAGCTTTGCTTTCCCTCAAAAGGGGAAAAGCCAGTAGTTTCGTCCTATTTGACAGATCGTACATCCAGACAGTCACTTGCTTTTAACGGAAGCTCCACAATATTCATGAGCAAAGGCAAAAGGTATCTGTGGGAAAGATGCCTTGTGCTTTTAGAATTATTTCCATACACAACCATTAATTTAATCCACACCATGTTTGAAACTGGCATACAAGGTGTTTGCATCCTGTGACCCGATCACATTGACTGGAAGAGATGAAGCAACAGCTCAAAGGCAGAGCTCAAAATTCTCACAAAGGCATTTGTCCCAATACTTGACGGGAGAACATTTCTAGCTCCAGGGAAGTTAGTAGTCAGTTAGTAAGTAGTCTGATTAGATCATTATTTTCTGCATAGAGATCAGTTTGGAAAGAGAACAATAAGCACTCTGTTTTCATAATCCTGTTGCAAGCTTCCACTCTTGCACATATGATAAAGATTAATGTACTAGCTACTGTAACTGTGCAGTACTTCCCTGGGAATTGTTAATAATATTAAGTGGAATGAACATGAGTCTATAAACCGGCTTCCTGAGGCAGTCAAATGAGTTGCCAAATTTGATGTATGCTTAGTATTTAGGGATTTAATATTTTTATTTGGTTTGTTAATTGAGGTTTGGGGTTTTTTTTCCCTTTTGTGTTGCTTTTAGGTGACCAGTGCCTGCTGATCCACTGGATGACTGACATGTAGCACGATGCTATGGTAGAAGCAAGTCTGTTACAGCAGGACCTTACACTGATTCCACTGCAAATATTCTCAGGTTTCTTTCTTATCACCACTTCATCACTACTTCATCACTTTTTTCCTGCAAAGTCTTCTCTGTACACTGAGGTCATGCTTCAGGTATTCTCACTCTTTTCTTTGTCCTAGTCATTACACTTCAGCTGAAGTAATGGTCTCAGAAAGGACAGGGCTGAAGGTGTAAAATCTTCAGTTTCATATAGGTATGTCAGGGACATTAGGAACTCCCTTGCTGATGTGCACAGGCTGGAGCTGCATCCTTTCTCATCTGCAGTGTTGAATATGCATAACTAAGGGGAGAAAAATGTGCCTGTAATCACGGTTTGTCACTGAAGGCATTAGAACTGACTGAACACATGGAGAGAACAGATCAGTTTGGAAAGGGGAGGATATTTTATGCAGCCCTTTTTGGAAGTGAAATAGAACTTTGATATTAAATTTGTTCTAACCTGGTCCTCCCTATGATCACACATCTTGATTCTCTGTTTTAATGACAATCAGTGAAATATCAAACTTGGATAGAGAACGTTTTCACCACCAGTAGAAAGGATCCATGGAAGAGCAGAGTGGTTGGTTGCTCCATGGTCTGGGTATGATAAATACTTTCTATTGAATCTACCATCTTTGCAGCAGAACATTTTGTCTTCACTCAGTGACATTGCTGTAATTTTGATTCCCAAGAAGTGCCATGAAGCTAGGAGCTAGTTTGCACATTTTTTCAGCTCTGATACTTCTTTCTCATTGATAAAAACCCAAAACCATTGAAATATCTTAATTCATCACAGTAAAGTGGAAAACTGTTGTCTCTCTTCTTTCAGACTGAAACTCATATATATATCTACATTACACAAAATCATATTGATATTCAGCATCTTATAGGGTTACTGTTTGTGAATGGTGTGTATATATAAAAGGACAAATCTTTGATGTAATTCAGTATATATCATGACAAGTCCAATATTTAAAATGTTCTTTACAACTTATGAATAGGGAATTTGAGAAAAAATATAATATAGGATGTCCCTGTATCTTTAATTTTTCTTTAACGAACAATTTGCTGCAAGCTTCTAAAATTAACAGTCAATTTTAATAATTAATTGGGAACTCATTCTTTTTCCCTAATCTACAATTACCATCTGGTTTTATTTCCTTTGAAAGTAACTGCATTGAAACCCCCAGTAGATTAAAAAATAATAATGCTAAAACTGCTTAGACCCAATAAATCACTATTCTTAGGGGAGAAGTAACTTAGATCACAGTTCAGAGAGATTCATGTTATAAATCCTCCCAGGTTTTCTGAACTTTAAAATATTTAATCATTTATACCCAAGAACGCAAAACATATGCAAACGGGTTGTTCATATGATTTATTTAATGAGAAGGGTCCAGTTTTTGCTGTTTTCACTCTCAATGGAGAGAATTCACTCTTTTGCTGAGTTCACAAGCAATCGCCACTTCTGCCGCTCTCAGAATAGTGCGTAACTAGGACACAAGCAAAGTTTAGGCCTTGAGCATGTAGAGGGCTGAAGCTGAAATGTTCCCATCTTCATGGGAATCCCAGCAGCTGGCAAAGAGATCCAGCACAGAGCTGGAGGCCAGCAGCAGTAGTCAGGTAAAGTCAAGCTTTCAGAACTGTGACACAGAATTTCCCCCCTCAGCTCTTGCCAAACTCTGAACTGGTCTAAATCCCATAGCTGGCTTATTTTGGAATTGTGAAGTTCCTTGTGTAGATCCAGGCTGAGTAGCTTGGTGCCAAAGATCACTCAGCATTCAAAAAACAAGTGTCTCTCTGATGGCCTAATCGTTTGGGTATTGTAAACATCGACTTCAGACCCAGATGTGATGTATAAGTCAGGTGCAGGTTTGGCCTTGCTTTCACTTGGCAGCACTCACTGTGCTGACTTTAGTGAGATACTTGTGATTTAAACCACCTGGGGACCTGCTCCTATTGAGTTCAATTACTCACAAAGTCAGTGCTACTCTGTCTAAACAATAATGGCGCTGTCTTGCTAGACCATTTAGTGCCCTTTTGCAGAGGGAAATAAATTATGAGATGTGATGTTTTGCACAGCTAGTACTTAAATGATACAATCTTTTAAGAATAACATGGCAAAACATAGCCATACTGCCTGAGAAAGTGACTATCAAAGCTAGCGTTTTACCTGTCCGGGGTAAGACAACCTGAGATAGGCAGGAATGACAAAAGAAAAAACCCTCACAGAGAGACAAGTGGTCCAGAAAGTAGATGGGTCCAGCAAGAAGGTTTAGGGTGGCTGTTACAGAATTAATTCAGAAAAATCCTCTTGCGAAAAATCTGCCTACTTTCTGGTGCCTTACTATATTGGGATCAATTGGGTTTGCACATAAGGAATACTTAAGTCTGAATTCTAACATACTGATCTTGGATATGATTTGTTAAAAGCTTGAAATTTGTGCACTCTTTAACGTGAATTCTCCAGTTAATTCCTTAACTTCCCAAAGCCTGTTGTATATTTTCCTCAAATTGTAACTTTCTCCTATGCATTTGTTCAAATAGGTTGAATTATTGACCTCGAAGTGCAAGAATATAGCTTCTGAAATGATGAAAAAGGATTTGAAGGCTGATAGTTTGACTGGAATAGTTAGAGGTGAGAGGAATAATAGGATACTCATCTGATTGCTTAGTTTGTTACGTGATGATTTATTTCTGAAATATTTTAAAACGAATGATGTACATAAATGCATGCAGCTTGGGATGGCAATAAGGTAAATCAGCAACAGTAATAATGACTGTGAGCTCTTGCATGTGTAAACAAGCATATGTGCAATATAAATTCAATTATCTCAATGTCACTGAGGATATAGAATAATTTCACATTTGCGACTAAATAGCTACAGAGAGTTTTGTTGGAAATAAAAACAGATGGAGGACACAATCTTATTCTGGATAGCTGAAGACTATTGAAAACCAAAGTATTTAAATGTATATGCATACATGTACAGAAATAGAGGCAAGTATTATGGCTGCAGTCCTCAGCAGATATAAATCAACATAACTCCACTGTCTGTGGTTCAGGTGTGCTAATTTACACTAGCCAGCACAGGGGTAAGTGTGTGCATATAAAACAACTATTATACCTGTCAGCAGGCTGATGTTTTACATTACCACTTCACACAAGAAGGTAAGAATGCAACAATCTGCTGAAACTACTCTGCAGTACAGTTTTATCCCTCCTGGGATGCAGCACTGGATTCAAGGTGTAAACAGCATCACCATCATCTTGCAAACACTGGGTATAGTTTAACGCCATCGGGGAGCCCCAGCACAACCCATCTACAATATATATCAAGCAGAGGGGCATACAGCAATCATGTACTTTCTAACAGGCAGGAGGCTTCTCGCTTGTCATAGCTGGTGAGCCCCTAGGGAGGTGAGGCTGCTGCCATCCTGATTCCCAATATATGCTGATTCAGTCATTAAAATGTGCATTCATCTCCCTTCTCCCAAGACCTAGCTGTGCACAGCAGGTTTAACTAAATTGCCAATAAGAAAGCCTCTCAAATCATCTGCAGTCCCGACTAGCAGCCTCACAGGCAGATGCAGCAACCGATCCTGAGGCAAACGGAGCCTGTTCAGCAGCAGCCTTGCACTTCTGCATGTACTAGTTAGGGTGGTTTGTTATCATTAATGAGTGAGTACATTGAAGACGGAGGGAGGAGGGGCAGAGGAAGAGTGAGAAAAAGTTGGGAAGGGGAAGGTGAGACTACTGGAAAATTCTCATAATCTTGTCTGCAGCGATACCCTCTCTGCAGTTGAAGGATATAAGGAACTACCCTTTCCCTTAAGTGTCCCTAGCTTCAGGGTACGGAAAACTGGTA
Source organism: Nestor notabilis (assembly GCF_000696875.1). Lineage (NCBI taxonomy): Eukaryota > Metazoa > Chordata > Aves > Psittaciformes > Psittacidae > Nestor > Nestor notabilis. The sequence continues at coordinate 6,204 of NW_009931232.1, forward strand.
ATCAGCTTGTTCTCATGCAGCAGAGACCTGCAGGAGGGCTGGCTGGAGAAGTGCCAAGGACTATCACTTCACACATCTCGCCCCTTCAGCTGAGATTTTAACGGCTTTGGGACGTGTGTGTGTGTGTGTGTGTGTGTGTGTGTCTGTGTGTGTGTGTGTGTGTGTCTCTGTGTGTGTGTGTGTGTGTGTGTGTGTTCGTGTGTGTCTGCACATATGTGTGTGTATAAGAGAGAAAATCTATTCTCTTGTCACACTTCCATGTCTCAAAATACACTACTGCAAATACCTACTTTTTCCTGTGTATACACATGAAAGTGGGTTCCAGTAACCAGTTGCAAAAGTGCTCGAAAGGACACCTGATTCTGGCAGCAAGCCCTCTCATGGCTGCCAGATCATCTCGGGAGAGGCATAAAGTCCCAGGAACTCTTTAACCAGGTGTTCAAGCTCAGTTACTGCCTAACTAGCTGGGCATAATTAGCCTTGCTTCCCCTTTAGTAGAAGGTCAAGATTTAACTTTGGCCTATGAGGGCTGTGTCCAGCCCCTCCTGATACAGGACTTACAATCAATACCATGAAAGCATGCAGCAGTTTGTTCCACGCTAGTGCTAAGATTAGGTCTGGCACTCTTCCTATGAGGTGTGCACACTCTGTCTGCATTGGACAAAGCCTAGAAACAGTCATTAAACTGAATTGGCCCTCTCCAAATATTGAATATCCCATTGCAGAACAGAGGCTGGCCAAGTCCTGCTGCTGAACATTAAGTGCCACAGACCTGCAACACCCTTCAGGAGGTGTCGGGTACTCTGCTGTCCTGGGTGCGGCAGTAGCAGTCATTTTTCTCCTTCGAAGTAGCCGGTGCAGTGCTGTATTTCGACTTTAGTTTGGGAACAATGCTGATAACACACGTTTTCAGCTGTTGCTAAGTAATGTTTACTCCGACCAAGGACTTTCTCAGTCTCATGCTCTGCCAGGGAGGAGGGGAAGCCGGGAGGAAGCAGAGACAGGACACCTGACCCAAACTGGCCAAAGGGGTATTCCATACCACAGCACGTCATGCCCAGTATAGAAACTGGGGGGAGTTATCCAGAAGGCCCAGATCGCTGCTCGGGTCGGGCTGGGTATCGGTCGGCGGGTGGTGAGCGGTTGTGTTCTCTCCCCTTGTTATTCCTCTAATCATTATTATTGGTAGCAGGAGTGGTTTGTATTATACCTTAGTTACTGGAGTGCTGTTATCTCAACCCGTGGGAGTTACATTCTTTTGATTCTCCTCCCCATCCCTCCAGGAGCGGGGGGAGGAAAAATGGGGGGAGTAAGCAAGCAGCTGGGCTTAAACCATGACATCTGCATGGCTAAATAACCAGATGATGGAGTGGCTCAACATGGGCACTTGTGCGTGACAGTGCTCCAGCCTCTCTCCTCTTGCCTGTATTTTTTTTCAGATGGTACTGCAGTGTAATGTGAAGAGATGGCAAGTATATACTTGTCCTAGACATTGGTGAAAACCATGTGCTTCTCAGCACCTCTGGAAAGCTATAGACAAGTATAAAACCTGAAGAAAAACAGCAGGGCATGTAGGAATCAAAATATATTTTATAAAAAAACCTTCCTGAATTCCAAACTAATCTCCATAATCACATATGACTGTGAGAGCTAGAATCATAGAATGGTTTGGGTTGGAAAGGACCTTAAGGTCATCTAGTTCCAACCCCCCTGCCATGGGCAGGGACACCTCACACTAGACCAAGTTGCTCAAGGCCATGTGCAACCTGGCCTTGAACACTGCCAGGGATGGAGCAAAATAAAAAAGACATTAAATGTCTCCAAAAAGAAGTGATCAGGGACTTCAGAGAAAGGGACTTTGCTAGCAAAGAGTCATAAATTGCCAGCCAGTAACTTGTCTCTAGGAGGATCAGAAGGAAGACAAGTACTTTAGATCTCCAAAGAAACAACTCCACTCCAAGCCATGGAGAGGGAGACAGCTGGTGAAATATATGTGCCCAAAAGAGACTAGTGAAGAACATTTGTCAGTATAATTGGTGTTCTAGTGTAGAAAGCATCAGTAGTTGACAGCAGGTAGTGGAAAATTTATTCTGCCTCTTTTGAACCATCTTTAGTGTGAAAAGACTAGTCTGTTTTGGGAGAAAATATTTCCGCACATTAGAAATTAGCACCATGTTTCTGAATGCCCAGTTGAGTCTACTGACTTTTCTTCCTACAGACAAATGTTTGCCAAACACAATGGAAGATCACTGCAAAGGATGCAGAAACTAGAAAATAACTCCAGTAATTCATTTTATTTTCTACGACAAAAGTTCTGTGCCAAGTTTTCTTTAAAAAAAATCACTGACACTCAAAACTTGAATTAAATATGTATTTTTCCATAAAGAATTGATGAGATGACTTGTTAAAAAATAGCACATTCTCTAACAAGTAGTAGATTTAAGACAAGAAATTGTTGTATTGCTGTAACAGAACAAATCATAGGCTAAGAACTTTTTCTGGGTTCATTTTGGGAAAGAATGTAAATAGAGGATGGTAAAAAATTCTAGCTACATTTTAAACCAAGCTTATTTTCCTCCATAATTTCACAGCTAACTCTCTCTGTTCTGTTTGTTGGTTACAAAGCTCTCTATTTTCAGCCCAAGTTTATTGATTTTCTCCCTGTTTGCTGTGTTGGTTGTTTTTCCTAGCATTGTCCTTCTGAGGGACAGGAGAGCTACAAACTCAAGTGTTTGTTTATAGAAAGTGAACAGGCTTCTAGCTAATTTTACTTTTTTAGGCCAAGAAAACTACCTCTGGGAAGACACGTCTCTGTTGCATGATGGGCTTGCACTGTCTGGGGCTGATGAATCCATCAGGTAGGGCACAGCACTGTGCAGGGAACAGGTCCAGGCCCAGGGGCAGGATAGGAATGTTCGCATGGTTATATTGCATTTCATTCACTCAGAAGAAAATCCTGTCTCCAGCTCTAAGAAAATCCAAGTAGCTGATTTGACATCTATTCCCTTTTCAAATAAGAAAAAATAGGTGATATTTCACGTGAATTCTTATTAGTGTCTCATTCAGTGACATAAACACATCTCTGGCTTTACTGGCTATACCAGGAAAGGTATTTTCTAGCTGTGGCACTTGCTTTTTTCATGACAACCCTCTACTGGCTCACAATCCTCCTGTAAGCAGCAAGTGCCCCAGGGTCTGCCTCCTTCTCTGTCATTTTCATCTGAAACTCCCAATTTGCAGAAGTTCATGTTATAAGCTCGTTAAGTGCATGACTTTGCACATTATGCAATTAAATTTCATCCCATTACTAATACTCTACTCTCAAGGTCATTTAGTTTTTCCTGTACAATATTACAGTCTGCTTCTCTGTTGAGCTTTGTGTCATCACCAAACTTCATTAGTACATGCCAAATTCTTATCCCAGAGTCATTAATGAAGATGTTAAAAAATTAATCCCAAATGCTTAAGGATTTCCACTAATGGCAGTTCTTTACAGACCAATTATTGTTTCTCCTCTTTTGCTGATTCTGAGCTCATATCTCTTGCTACTTTCTTCATGTAACCTCAACAAATAATAATTTCCTACAAGGTATTGGTAGTTAGCTACAGTACAGACAGATGAGATTCAGCTTTGGGTTTTAGTGGTGTTTTTGCTATATTTTACACAGATTTAGTCATCTGTGGAATCAGAAAGTATAACAATCGTCTGACCAACCTACCACTACTAAATTTATATTACATGTTATCCTGGTTTCTATTTAATTTCCTGCTTTTAAATATCCACCACTTCAATATGTGTTCTAATTTTACATCTAGTTCAGATAATTTCTTGATTCTGGATTATTTTCCTCCCCTTTTCATATCTATATATATATACACACACCCATAGATAGAGAGATAGATAGTGTGCTTGTTGTTTTCTAGTCAGATGGTATTCCTCCATGCTCCATTAAAAAAACTGTATGTTTTACAAATTTCAGTGTCTAAATTACCTTGTTTCTCTAAAGAGTACAGTGAGAATTCTTACACCGAGATGTGGTCATTTCTGCCACTGTGCATTCACTTCCATAATCCATTTAGCCTTTGCTTCCATCCCATCAACATCATCTTTCTTACTGAAAAATGAGGCAAAGAATTAATTTGGATCTGAAAATGTACCACTATTATCTTTCATTTCTCGCTCATCGTCACTACACAGTGGACTCATTTCCTTATTTATTTGCATGACAAGAGATTTTCACTAATTGTTCTAATTTTATTTGCAAAAATCTAACCTTGATTTTCAGCAATTCATACACCTTGTGCTTTAATTTTTAACAAAAAGCATGGATTAGAGCCCTTTGCCAGCTCCAAATGGCACACAGTGCTTCTCCTCCACTGTTACTTCTAGTGCATTTTATCTAGCACTTTTTTAATAATCCTCAGTGAGATCAATGGTCTGCTTTGTTCATGCAGCCAGAACTAGGAAGGCATATGAAAACTTGTCCAGTCTCAGAAGCAGTTGTCGCTGCCTTGTCACAACAGAGAGAAGGGAACTGCAGATTCCTTGGTTCCCTGTCTGTCACCCTGTTGTTTCCGGAGGGGGGCAGAGCAAGCAAGCATTTCTGGGTAAAGGTGGGATGACAATAAGTGCCATCTCATTGAAATCAGTCAAAACCTTTTCAAACATGTACCAGCATATCTGAGGTTTGGAAAGTCTATCCCAGAATCAACATTTTCTCTCTGATGCTCTTGGTATTAAGTTACTTAGCACAGACATATCACTACAGGGCATGAGAACATGTTACGTATAACAGCTACTACGTAGGCACTTGGAAACTGCTGGGGGAACCCATTGGTGTGACAGATTTGAAGCAACAAAATTAAATCCCTGGTTTATATTCAAGGCTCAGAGGGATGGCTGAACATATGCCATGAACATATAAAGTTGCCACCTCTCAGCAGAGGAACCCTAACATATGGGATATGAATATACTCACTACTAATTTAGTTTGTTTCCTCTGATTTTAAAGCTCAATAGAAGAGCAACACCTCACAGATGCAGCTCTCTGAGAATGCACAAATGACTGATCCAATATCCTGCTACCTTGCATAGTCTGAGGAAGTACATGAGTCCTCAGCATAGCTTCTGTTAATTCAATGCCAGTTGTTACTGCTTCTGACAGTAAAAGGAGAATCCTGCAGTACTGGCACCCCAGTTCTGCGACTGAGGAGGTCTGTATCTTATTCCCATTTATCTTGCATATCTGCTAACTGACAGTGAACAAAATCATTATTGTGATTGCCTTAAATTTCCTGCTCTGTAGACTGAGGATACTAATGCTAGCCTAGAGCATGAAAATGTTATAGGTCCTAATTCTTTAATATGGGTAATGTGTTTTCTGAATAATGAAAAGAAAGTGTAGAAGATGACCAGAATATTATTATGGCAAATAGGCTACAAACCTTTGATGATTCAACTATATTTAACTTTTTGAAAACCCAGTGTTTCAATTGTCAAATGACCAGTTTTCTAAAGCAAATGCTGTTGTGTCTTACAAGTGACACCACAAAGCAAGGGTTTGAGACAGAGCCAAGATCATTTCTAATGCTTTAAACTGGAATGAGAATTTCTCAGCCTTGGAGCATGACAGCCATTCAGGAGTTTATTTTTCTGGCTTTGAAATCTGAGTTGTACTTAGCTATGGGATCTGACAAGTTTCTGCTGCCTCACATCATCCCTGCTCACCTGGCAGCACAGAAGAAGGTGTCTCACACTACTGCTGTCAAGCTAAAGCTCCACTGAGAGGACAGTGACGAACGCCAGTTTAAGTCTATTGAGCTTATGTTGGGAGGGCGATGGAGAAAGGCCAGATACATGAAGCAGCAAGAATTATAAACTGAAATGAAAGGCTCTATTGTATATAGTCTTTGAGTGATCAAAATGAGGTTTCTTGACTAAACAGTGATCTTTCCTAAATCAGCTTTTCCCCACAAGTCCGCATAGCCATAAGGTGCTTGTCTCCTTGAATTACTGGCCCTGGCAGACAATGCCATACTTCTACTAGGAGTAATATGGTCCTGAGAAAATAATAGTAATTCTGCAAGAAAACAATCATCCTTTGACTTTTATACCCCTATGCCCCACTGACTATTCCAGTGACTAATCTCCAGCTATGCATGCAAGCGCAGTGTATCATTCCTTAGGTGAACAAATTTCAACCACAAGATGAGCACAGCCAACACCGTAATTGCTCAGTGAGTGATTTTTAAACGCTTTCAATGCTGCCAAATCAAACCCAATTTCCTCCAGAACAACACTTTTCATTGATGCCCCTTGAAAGATACTACCATGACATTTAGAAGTAGGTTGTGAATCAATACAGTTGTACTCTGTGGGAATATTTTAGTTCCTCACATGGTGTAATTATCCATGACCACAAATACACAAAGCCAGCAATTACTGGCCAACTGAACATGTGTTAATTGAAAGTGTGAATGCTCTAAAACAACCAACAGCACCAGTTTCTTAAATAATCACTGCTTTTGGATTGCCTTCTTGTTGTGGATGCCTTTTTGTTGTGGATGTGTCTAGGATGCAGGCTTTTATGGCCTACTTCCAGTTTTGAGGCATTGCTCATATTCCATGTGCTACAAGACACAGCCTTTCCTCTAAATCTCATCAGTGTTTTCCAGCAAAGGGCAGTGTAACAGCTGTGTGTTGCTGTGTTTCAGCTACCCCTTGTTATCTTTACCCACTCTGACTGAAGACCTGCAGGATCTCACACCCATGAATACCAGCTGCTGGATATTGTGACATTCCCTGGACAGGACACCCTAAAACCCCATAAAAATAGTGGGAGGAGGCTGTTTCATTAAAGCAGACTGACACCCCTTTTTCACTGTGTTATTTACATTAAACGTGTGTAAAAAGCCAAGTCTGTATTAAATAATAATACGTTTTAAAAAATGAAACCTGCTGTATTGCAAAGCAAGGAGAAAGGCTCCCCACCTGCACAAAAGGAAATTAATAGACACAACACCAAAAACTGCTTCCTGAAAAGGTGAGAAGAAAAGAAATCTTAAGTTCAGGAAATGCTTTCAATATCAGAGATATTAGGTAAGCCTTGACTACTGCTACATTTATTGTGAAATGGGGAGGTAGTCAAGCCAGCTGATCTGTCAGAAAGATGAAACAGCCACAGATGACAGTCTGGCTGGATGGGGTAGATCTGCCAGTTTTCTAGTGTGGGATATTTCTAAGGGATTTTAGGCATTAATTCTGCTAAAGTATCTACTGAAAAGGCATATACCTGTTAACTTCAATTGTTTTCCCTGTTACTGAGATGTGGTTGGTGACTTATGGGCCAGCTCTCCTCTCCAGCTTTAGGCTCTGGATTGCTGAGCTCTGGGCAGGAATCCCCCTGGTATCAGGGTCCTGAGCATGCTCCCTCACACACACTTGCAGGAGCCGATGTGACTAAGTTAGAGTCTGACTATGTCCAAAGTCAACTCCCTCACTAATAGAACTATTGTGAAGAACAGATAGAAGCAATGTCCTGTCCTCCAAGTCTTCCCCTGGGAGCTGCTTTCAAGCTGCAGCTCTTTAGCTTGGCCATGCATCTGTTCGGTCCAAATACCTCCTCAGTCCTGACCCTTACCCTGACCCTAATCCTGACAGACTGAATTACTTCCTGGCTTGACCCTGAACCAGCCGCATCACAATGGGCTTGCAGGGCTGTCACTAGACTAAGGCTGACCCTGGTCATTGTCCCTGGACCTGATCCTGACCTTAGCTGTCTAAACTTCCTGACTTCTTGCCACAGACCCTGCCTGCCTTGGCATCACCCTCTGCTCCTAGCTCCCCGTCTTTTGAAGAGCAGCTTGCTCTTGCTGCACCCTGGCATCTGGAAGGCATAAAGCCATGTTCCTTTTTACAGAAAAAGGGCCTCAGTATCAGCCCATAGGTTATTCTGACTATTTTTTGGTTTCATCTTGACAATGAGTTTTTGATCACTACTCTATGAAGCTGATGATCCAGCCAACTTTGAACCTACATAACAGCCCATCCAACAAATCCCTCCCTCCAGCCCATACTGCTTCATCTTCCAAAGAAGTACGCTGTGGGAGATGGTGCCAAAGTCTTAAGAAATTGTTCCCCACTCATGTACCTAGCAAGAGGATGCCAGGTGATAAGCTACAAAGAGTGACTTTGTACTCCTGGTACTGTGCCACAGTTGCTCACTTACAGGGTTATCCATGATTACTCCCTTCTCCACAGTGCCCTGGCACAAATACTGTCCCCTAAGCATTTCTGCCCTCACATCTGTGTCTAGTGACCCACAGCCTCTCTAACACATAGACACCATTTGTCTGCTTTCAGTTGCTTTTCATCATGAGTCACTTTTAGTCTTTCTAATTTTAAGCTATGTGGCCTGGTTTGAGCCTCAAACCTCTTACCACGAAGTGACACTGCTGCTCCCCCTGCATAAACAGGGAAATTCTTCCAGTCCCTCATTTCTGTGATTTCTTAATTCCTTCTGCTACAAGAGTCTGAGTTTTCCTCCAGGCCATGTCAAGCTTCTTTTTTGTCCTGGACACTTCACTGTTGGTTTGACGGTGATTTCTTTTAAAAAAAACTTTAAAAAACTTATTTATTTCTTTTTTAATATGCTAGGAAAATGAGAGACCTGCAGCACATTTATACCTTTCCAGCAGACTGCTGAGAGTGTGGGCTGTATATAGCAGGCTACAAAATTACAAAATATGAAAAGACCTGTCATACTGCGTACCTGCTAGAGGCCTGAGCTGGGCAGAGAGACAGGCCATAACACCTGCTGGAACTGCCTTTCATCAAGCATCAAACCACTCATGGGTTGTGTTTGAGAGATATCCAGTTGTTCCCACCCAGAAGAGATCCCCGGACAAATCTAGGCTGTATGCTGTGCTACTGGTTAGGGAAATAGGACCCTGGAGTGAAACAGCGAGTAATCCAAGCTGACGGGCTAGTGACCTGTTGACCCTTAAATAAAGAGCTCATTGTTGATGCTGCTAACGCAGGGAAAAGAGTGATCCAAATCTTCTTAAGTATTTTCAGTAGATGGACAGTCTGTCAGGGAGCAAAACGTCTTGATTGACATCTCTTTGTGAATGAAGAGAAAAGACTGCATCGGCCACGTGACACTTGTATTCCTGTCGTAGGGCACGCAAGGCATATTTTACCAGTTTGTCATTGCTGTATTTTGCTCAAATGCTCCATTAAGTGTTAAGTTAAAGAAATAACTAAATGCTGCTTTATTCTTTTGGGGTCAAATGGAATCAGAGTTTACTTTTGATGAGGGCTTGCTGCAGACTGATATGGCTGAGTTTTGGAGCATGGGAAAAACAGAAAGAGGGGAAAAAAGTGGAAGTTTCCCATACAGAATTTCTCATGTAAGAGGTCCAGGTAGACCTCTCCATGCCACTTTCTGAAAACTTTGTGACAGATTTTAATAACACAGAGATGGCTTTTGCTGAAGCTGTAGGACCTCATCAACATAGCTGAAGAACCTGAGGAGGGACTCTCAAGTCAGCAATCAAGCTTACAACTGCTCTTTCAGGAGGAGACAGCATTGCTTTGGAGAATACCAGGCAAACCTCTCTGAAGGACAAGTGGCAATCCTTCTCAGACTTTGGGTTCTGGCAGCACTGAACACCAAACCAACACTGAACACCAAATAGCAAGTGATGCATCTGTGGAAAGGGAAGAGAAAAAAGAAAAACTGGTACAGCAGAAACGCAGTGTCATATTGGGTACTTCAGACTATGACAGTCAGACTGTTGCTAGGAGTGAGAAACTGCTTAAAATCTTATGTAATAGACATTTACAGCTAATATTATCGCTGGATTTCCCAAATGTAGGCTGTGTTCATTTCAGGCAAGCACATTCAGTTTCTACTTTATTTTTTTCACTCAATGAATCATAAATACTGACTCAGAGAGATGGGAAATACTTGATATCTGTTTCTTTTCTGCACTTGGAATAAAGCATAAGCATGTTTCCATCCTATATGATATGCTGAATAAAGGAGATGTGTGTGACAAAGAAGGATGAACAATCTGCTAAAGAAAGCCAGATAATCTAAATTACAGAGGAAGTGGTCATGGATCTTCCTCAATACCCTAATGATTAAACAACTCAAAGAATATAGCACTACAAAAGATGGAAGAATTATCAGTCAAATATTCATACTTAAAAGGGGTCTGAAGACTTCAGCATCTATAATCTGGCTACCCTGACATTACCATCATACAAAACAATGGAGTTCATTTGAAGCAAGGCACAACAATATTTGATGAAAACTTTTAAAAAAATGACATCTTTTAAAAGACCACAGTGAAAAAAACCTAGAAATTTCTGTGTTGGCATCTCAGGGCACTGATTTAATGCCATGTTACATCTTGACTAAAACTTTACACCCTGAGAATGAGGCTGCCTCTCACAATGTGATGCTTTGCTACCTGTCTACATCTCCAGGAGACATCTCTTTGAATGGACCTGCACTTTCTGTCTGGCCTTGAGGAAAGTATAGTGAAGAATAAAACCACCTTTAACAATAACATACACCATAGTATTCTACACAAGAAAGGAGATGATACAAAATCTGGGAAGACCTATGCAGGTTATCACAGAACTCTGCTACTCAGCTCAGCTCAGCAGTGTCTCTGCACTGACAACACTCTGCTTGCACTTATGTGTACCTGAATCTCTTGGCTGCATTTATCATACAAGCCTTTTTCCTTTTTGTTTACAGAACTTGAATCTCGCCTCAGGATTATTTTACTGTGTTGTTGGAGCACCTAGTAGAGCAGCTAAACAACCCACCTTAGGTCTGATTCAGCTGCTCTTACTGGACTACTTTTTCTGCTGGCCTAACTGCTGAACTCCAGGACAATTTTTGGTAGAACTAAGAAATCTTCAAACCAGGTAGGCAGTGGTTTAAGGTTGACAACACACCTAGAAATGGCAGAAAGGCCAGATTCTTAGGAATGATAAATTTGTGTAAATTATGTATTATTTAAGAAGAAGACTTCCAACGTGGATACCAGAAGTCAGCTGTAGGTTTTACAGGCCCTTAAAAGCCAGTGATGTTTTTGAAAGATGGGTGGTCATTCTGGAGTTACGGCTCATTTTTGGAGGCCTAATGGAGGTAACTCAAGACTTTAGATGAGGGCTACTCAGCAATTCACCTCCAAACTTACTTTAAAAACAGGGGCCAAATCCCGTATTTATCAAACATCTTAAGAGTCATTTGATATAAGACATAACCTTTAAGGTGTTTTAAGATCCAGTATAGAGTGCAGGCAGGCCTGGGCTGATATGCCCCCTAGATCTATTCCTGGAACAACATAACTCCATATACTTTGTTCTCAAGAGCATGGAAAAATATGGGAGGAGAATTTGACGGTGTATTCACAAAGGCAACAGCAGATTCTGAAATTAAGTTAGGTGATAAGCTTTCAGCTCAGAAAATCAAATATCTCCTGGGAGGTACCATTAAAACCCACTACAGCACCAATGCAGTGTCATCTGGTCAAATGAACTGCATGAGACGAATATAGCAAAAAACTGAATCAGATAACCAGCCTGCTCAGGACTGCTTCCCTCTGTTACAAAAATATGTGTGTTATACCACTACTTCCCTGACATTGTCATGGCACAACATGTAAACAGATTGGACAAAGAAGAAATACTTTTTTCCCTTCCTGTCTGCCACGAAAGGCTTTGCTTTATTAAAGACAGAAAACATCTCACAATAATGTGCCATTCCCCATCTGATGCCCAACATCCTTATTCACAGCAGCAAAAGAGCAGCTGCATATACAGTGAATCTTCATTGAAAGGATTTCAGATGGCTAGGTTGGCAAATACTGGGCTGACCAAACCTAGCTGTCAGCATGAGGTAATAATTGATGTGTAATTCAGAGCAGTCAAGGATATACACCTTAGCAGAAGCCATTAAGGTAAGGCATGCACACCAGCTACAGAAATAAAGTTTGAATTATTACATTAAAAACATTTATGAAATTCTGGATACCTCTACCTCTCTCTTAAACACAGGAAAATCAAACTCAATGAGTTCCGACAGCTTTCACAAGTCTGACAGGAAGCAGACTAGAAACTTCTGTCTTATATTAAACATTTAAGCATGATAGAGCACTGAGCAGGGATGTGCATAGCAGTGCACACAAAACCAAGCATGACCTGAGATACCAAATGCTACAGACACATTTAAGCTGAGATAAATTAGAATCTTCTGAATGCTGTTTATCAGCCCTCAGTCACTGTGAATGATAAACGAAGATAAAGCACTATCATTCTTTTGACAGCTACAGTAAGAGATGTTCTGATATATTGTGCTAAAATATCATCGTGCCAGGCTGTTTTCAACATAGTGTGTTATTAATGGTGGCCTCACAGCCAGGGACAGGTGGAAAACAAATGACTTACTTATCACAGGTTGCTCTAAAGAACTGCCCAATTGCTTGTAGCAGCAGTGACCACCCTCTGCCCCCTGAGTTTCACAGTGGCTCCTATGAGCACTGAGTTTCACAGGACAAAGCACAAACCCTTAGGTCATGGTACTTTGTGCCAAAGGTACAAGAACCAGATACAGAAATGGGGTTAAAAGACAACTTTTCTTTGCATTCACTAATCTGCTTATGTTGAGAGGCATCAGTTTTCTTTTTATCTACGAGCACCTCCCGTATGAAGACACGCTGAGAAAGTTGGGGCTGTCCAGCTTGGAGAAGAGAAGGCTGCATGGAGACCTCATAGCAGCCTTCCAGTATCTGAAGGGGGCCTACAAGGATGCTGGGGAGGGACTCTTCATTAGGGTCTCTAGTGCTAGGACAAGGGGTAATGGCTTTAAACTTAAACTTTAGGTTAGATCTAAGGAAGAAGTTCTTCACAGTGAGGGTGGTGAGGCAGTGGAATAGGTTGCCCAAGGAAGTTGTGAATGCTCCAACCCTGGAGGTGTTCAAGGCCAGGCTGGACGGAGCCTTGGGCGACATAGTTTAGCATGTGGTGTCCCTGCTCATGGCAGGGGGGTTGGAACTAGATGATCTTAAGGTCCTTTCCAACCCTAACTATTCTATGATTCTATGATTCTAAGACTGCTAACTAGATCTTGATTTCTTGTGAGCATTAAATCAATTTGATTTCATTATGCAAGTTCTTGGGGATAATGTAAGTAATTTCAAAATAAAACAAAACAAAACCAAAAGCAAACAAGAAAAGTGGAGCCCAAATATTTCAGATTGATTCCTTTATGTGTTATTCCAGTTTTACACTTGTGGTTGATTGATTGATTTGTTCATAAAGCTGGAGTGAATGGTAACTCAAAAGTGAGGACATATGTTCCATTTTCTCATACCGGGTATTTGCAGAGTCTATATGTTAAAAGAGGAAAGGAGACATATTACTTCATGTAACCACATCAACATTTATCTCTCATTATAGAAATATTTCAGTCATTAATTATCATGGAAAGATCACTTTTATGGTGTGGTTATTACAAAGAGTAATTGGGGCATGCTGCATGTCATGAATTTAGTACATTGTAAATGAGTAGCTGTATATATTAACATTAAAAGAATTATTACTACTTGGCAATAACAGAGGAGGTGCAAGGAAGTTCAGTGAATTGATGGAGAAGTGGGAAGAGTTGATACTTGGGGTAAAGGCCACTTACCCCAGTCAGCCACTAATCCCTAGGAAGTACCCTGTGCTAAGATTGTTAATAAAGTTTTCATATTTTAAAAGACATGAGAATGGTTTCAACTTTTGGGTAAGTGGATCTTGCATTTTGAACATGTTGAAGAATAAATGCATGATCTTACATAAAGACACTCTCAATTTTCCTTGTTTTTTACATTTGTGTGCTATTGGATAGAGCTGGCTAAATACTATTTGATGTCTAAGGCATCTGCATGCTAAGTTTAAAGACTTCCACCATTTTGGAAAGGCAAAGTATATGTTTTCATAAAGGTTGCAAAGCATCTGAGTAAGAATCAATAACCAGTTTTGATCCAGAGATCATTTGTGATGCTCTGTAGGTAAGTTCTGAGTTCATTACTAAACATCTAGAGAACAGGGATCAGTAAATGCATAAAGAGAAATTTAACAAATATCAGTCATCATTTAAATTAGAAAAGAAAGGTATGGAGGTTTACAAAATCTCTAGAAAAGGAAATATAGAGTAAATAACCAGATAAAATGGAAGCAGAAGAATTCAGTTTCAATGAATACACACTTACCTACGTCAAAGCTCTGTTGAAGTCAATGGCAGTTTTTAGAACAGTATTGCATCAATAGAGCTTTATGGTAAATATTATAATCCTTGTTGATCACTTTTTTTCTCAGAAAGGACCTATCAAATGCAAAAAGCTCTATGGTAAGATAATGCAAGGATTAAAGCTATGAGGAGAACTAGGTGCATTTTAAAAGGAAAAGCTACAACCAAAAGAGGCAATGTGATGAGTACATAAAATAACAAAAGATATAATGAAAACCAGATCTTTGAACCTGGTTTGGCCTTTAGATTACCACCACAAAGACAAGAAATACCCATACTGACAGGCAACAGACTTAAAATAATACAAATATTCCATTTTCTACCATTTACAATTAACCCATGACATTCACTGCCACAGGATACCACTGAGGGAAGTAGCCTAGTAAATTGCTGAAAAAAGCAGCATCTGCAGCTCAGCCTGAGATGACCACATGATAAGAACTAAATCCTTATGCTCTGAGGTATCAAGTCAGGGACAGCTGGGTTTTGGGGAAAAGTTCTGCTTTCGTGGCCTGATAGAAAAGGAAGCAGAGGCGCTACGGTCAAAGGGCAGATGTTAAAACCGAAGAACTGCTGCTTTGTAATGGCTACACAGCTTTTGTCTGGGGTTTTACAAATCTGGAGGGCAGGATTTGGTATTTACAGGGAAACGTTGTATTAAAATGTCAGCATGCATCTCACGCCTTCTTAGTGCTTGTGATTCATATTCCTATAGATCACTAGAAAGACAGGAGTATTTTTAGCATTTTATTTATCTCAGCAGTTGAACAACTGAATGGCACTGCGGATTTTTCATTGAAATCAAGTTAGCCCATATCATAAGTTAAATTGAGTTTACATCTTTTAATCCAAAAGCAACAAGTATTTTAAAACAGATTGTAGTTTAGTGGTTAAATAGAAAATGAGGTCTTGGATATTCTCAGCTCTGAGTCAGAACTCCTGTCTCAATTCAGACAAGATATTTAAATTCCATGCATCCCCACACCTGCAAAATGGATCTGCCTAAAGAAGATGATGCTAAATCATAAAGTCCATTCTGTGTTCCAGACATGAAAAACTATTATGTAAATGCAAGGTGTTATTACTGAGCTCTGTTCTGAAGCTCCTACAAGCGAGTCAGACTTCTCTAGCTGTCACCTCACATCAAATAAATGTAATTATATAGTGTCATCATAGCTAGGGACACTTATGTGAGAGAAATTCTCCTAGAGAGTTTAGCTGGTATCCCAGATACAGCTTGGCATATTTACCCATGTTTATTGTATGGTGAACTGTTCCTTGAAGTTCTCCATTTGTTTGTTTGCGGGTTTTTTTATATGTCTTTCTCTCTTAATCTCTCAGGTCACCTACAGTTCTCAGTGATCACTGGGCCAGTCACAAAGTGCTGTTTTCACACTGATGAAGCAGCACGATAGATGCTAGCTGAGCTCAGCCCAGGAGCTGCGTTCCTATACTGTCTTCTCTTTCCCATCAACAGCCAATGCAGTTCCTTAATAGCGAGGACTATTGTGTCAGTGCTGATTATTTTAGCAGTGTGTATCACACAAAGGTGTTCTGCTCTCAATTAAAAAAAGCAAATTGAAATCATAATTCTCTGTGCTACTAGGAAGATTTGATTATGCCTTGCTGCTGTGCCATTTGAATCCATACTGGTTCTTCGTCTCCTTAGAGAGAAATCTTTGACTGCCTCCTCACGAGGTCTTCGTTCATGCTGCAGGGTGCATTTGGTCAACCAGGTGGAGACTCATGAGGCTTGGGATTACAGCTGGGAGCCAATTTACTTCTATCTACCCAGGCTTGCTCCAGGGCAAAGGACAGAATGAAGGTTGCATGCAAGAGAGAATCAGAATAAATGTTCCCAGCAACTGTACCAACAGGAACAGATTGTGTAGAAAGTACAAACATAGGAACACTTCAGGCAATGTGCTTCAGGCAGTGTGCATGGTGACTTTATGTCTGCAAGTGTTATTCTGTATGAGCATTACCACCTCCTTGTGTCCTAGATCAGGTCTAAGATATTTTCCATAATAAATGAAAGAAATAACAAAAATGCACTGAAAACCACCCTGACACAAGAACTGCTTCCTGCCTGTGGTAAACGTTACAATCCAAGTAGTAGTGTTTTGTTTTTTCTAGGTTTGTCTTTTCATGTCTATAAAGATAAACCAAACAATCCTTTTGAGCAACAGTGAAGTTACTTGGAATTGTAGGTGCCTTACTCGAATTTGTGAAAGAAAAGCCAGATCTAAGCACCAGTTCCAAAATTTTGGTTCCAGTATCTCATGCAAGCTCCAGGACTGATGGCCCCAGAGTTATATCTATTCCTTCTAGCACAATGGAATCATAACACAAGAACCCCAGCATGATCTCCTTGTTCAACATGATCCAATCTCAGCCTGAACAGTGCTGCTACTGATTCTTGTAAATCAGTTGCTCAGATGCTGAAAGAGCAGGAAATGGATTTGACTATATGAAGTGGACAGCAGAATAGATTCCTCCACCTATTTCACACAGCTGATAAATGATAATGCCCTTCAGTCTCTTCCTAGCTGGCCCAAGTTCAGATGACCAGCACAGTAATGAAAGTCTCCATATCCTATTAGGCTAGTTCTCAGGCCACCCATAGCTCTTCGAAGAAATGTCTTCTCTGTGCTGCGATGGATGTCACCTTCTGTAACGAAAACAGAGTGAGAAGTAGGAATGCATGAGGAAGACCTACTTCTGTTTCATCCCTATGCTAGGAGAATGATACTTGGAAGGGGGAAGGGAAGTTTTGTTAAGTATCTGGTACCTTTGTTTCATGTAACAAAGGAAAGACAAATGATAACACATTCATAATTCTAGCACCAGTTTTGACATAATTGGACAAAATGGTGCCTGAGGATTCCTGTGTATCAAGCAGATGGGCCATCCATTATTTTCTTTCGGGTCAGGGGTCACCTTAAAATGAGAGTCAGCAATCATTTTGCAGGGTATAACAAAACCATTTTTTCCCCTGCATCTTAATCCCAGAAAGCACTACTGTCCTCTACTTTTGTCCACATACATTATCATTTTTGTCTATTATCTACGTCCCCAGAGACCTAATAGTCTTTTCTTCAGTGCGGCTTGATCTGGAGCAGCTGTAAGCTTTGCTGCAGGCAGTGTCTGACAACTGCTTGCCTCTTGGTCAGTGTCAGTTCCCCAGGGGAGGGCAGGCATTCACTTCATTATTAGAAGCATGGAAAAAAAATCCCATATTCATTTAGATCCAGAATAAATACGTAATATTGGAACAAAGGACCCATGTTCCAGTCCAGCTGGCAGTGCTTTTACCATTGCCATTCTTCAAGGCCAGCTCCTGCTTAACGCATGCATTAAGGTCATTTATTTAAAAATAATGGAATGTGCTGCAAAAGCCCTTTTTTTCTTCTGTCAGTCTAAATTTCACCTTCCAGCATCTCTCATTGATCCTCGAGGACTAAGAGCTTGTGTGAAACAGCACTTTTGTAAAAATAAAGATTGTTCAATTACAGTACTTAGGAGAAGAGAGCAATAGCAAAGCAGCAGCCCAGTGTTTTTCCAAAAAGCAGGCCCGAGTCTTGTTTTGTCATATAACATTGTGCTTTTATGCAGGTGTAAGGTGAGAGTGAATTTTGTCTATAAATTACCTCCTCCATTACTGGGATAAAAATGGATGTCAATAAAAGGCTTTATTGTTAGCTTATTACAGGACATCCTAGTACTTTACATGATTACCCAAGGTAAGAAGGTGCCCTTCAAAGCTGTTCATGTGCTTTTGCTGTGGTTGTCCGGCATGTCTGTTTATGTTCCCTTCTGTTTGAGACATGCGAAAAATGGGCTCTGAACCAGATGGCTCTTCTTTGTTTCAAGAAGGAGGTAACCCTGAAAAGGTGCAGCATTGTACAGGTTCAGGATGAAATCTTGGCCTTGTTGATGTTAACAGACATGACCATTTACTTCAACAGAAAAGAATCTCACTGGTAATATACAGCTACTATTTAAGTCAGACTCTCTTGTCAGTGGACTTCCAAGGTGACTGTGCATGCAGATGCTTCTTCCTCCAAGGACCATACAGAAAGGCTAATCAAGATTAAAGTGAAATGCACTTCAAGAGTAAAATCAAACATCCTCATCATTATTGTTACCCTTATCATATGCTGAAATGCAACCATATCTGTGACTTTTTTTTTAGCTGGTTAATGGCTTTTGAATTAAGTTTCTTCGGCATTTTACTGAGACCTTGTGAAACAAACTAATCCTGTTGTAGGAAGGTAGGAAGTTTTGCTCACACTACTACTACTACTGTTTTTTATATAATTATTTTGGTAACAAAAGCAGTAATTTGGGAAAAAATCCAATTCAAATATTCACTGTTATCTTCTTTAGAATTTTTATTAGTGCAAGTATCATAGACATTTTATATAAAAATACCTTTCCTCTACATTCAGACATGCTAGACAACATTATCTTTTATACGACAAATACCAACCATTTAGTAAAAAAGTTGTAAAAGAGAGAACTTTACTATCAATGTGCTAAATATTCTCCACCATGTAGGTATCCTCTCTTTTCTAACCATTTTATTATAAGATGAGAAGAGGATGGGAGTGTGGACAGGACAAGAAAGCATCTTGAATATCTTTCTGTGGATGCTCAAGCATCTTTCCTTTTCCTAGCTATCTTCAACACCACATGTTGGCCTTGAAAAGAAATTTTTACCGAGAGCAGTAGAAATTCTTCCTTGAGTTTGGAGTAATGGAATAAAGCATTTTTTTAGTGCCCTGAAAAGAGAAAATAAAAACATTTTGTTTTCTATTATACCATGAGTCATAACTGTCATAAAGTTAGTAAAGGCTACCCAATCTTTTTATTATTTGAATAACATTGACTAGTTCTAATGATAAGAATCAAAATGTTAGTAGTGGTTTACTGGGGTTTCCTTTAGAAAATAGTTACTAATTGAGAGCTTTCTCAGAACTGCAATTACAATGGTCAAAAATGAAACCTATTTTGGAAGTCATCTCATATTTCCTTTTTTCAACTTTTGTGGGCTTGGGTTAACTCCAAGTGAGAAACAAAAAGAGTATTTCTCCCAGAGGACATAATTTTGTACTGACAATAAACACAGCTATTATCAAGTCATAATCAAGTTTTCCATGCAAAATTTTCAGACATACCCCACTCAAATATTTCTGAGGAGAGAAATGTCTACCACCCTTCAGAGAAATATGACCCTTAAATGTGCACCACACATTTACAGAGGTGATCAAGAAGCTAAAATACAACTTCTAGAAGTTTCCCAAAAAATTATGCCTCCATCTTATTTCTGACTACTTCTGAAGTCATACAGTCACTGTTACTTAAATCAACTTTGTAACCCTACTTTGTGGCTTTCAAAAATGTTTTTTTTCTTCTACTCAGGGTCTTTTAACTTCTTTTGTTTATTTATGATGACATACCCTGAAGATTCCCTTGAATCTAGTATAGCCAGTCAGTTCAAATGTCCTACAACAACAGATGTGTCACTTCTTTGAAGTTTTTCCTCCTCAAAGGCAAGTTCCAAACCCTTTTGAAAATGTTTTGCAGGCAGATACTTCAAACTGTAAGGTGAGGATAATATCCGGGAGAGACTGAGATGAGGCTTGCCATCTCTTCGTCTTTTACAGCTGTTTTCCTTCAATGCACATACTTCACTCTAATTACTGTTAATAGGAGCTGGTTGTGCAGTCTCAGGAAGTCTGAATTAGTTGCTGTTCATTCAGCAGAGCTGAAGATGTTTGTGACTAAATAAAACCCTGCCATTCTATATGCCTTGCACATAGCACTAATTGGACCACCACCTTGACGATATTGAAAGGGCATGGAGAGGGGGTAATTTTGTCTTTCTTTTGCACAGCCCACATGAAGGTCAAGAAGAATTGCAGCTGCTTCACTCTGGGAAACACGAGTGGCTTCTTTCCCTCTTCTTGCTTCTGTCCTTTTTCCCTTCACCTTCCACTCTCAACAGCAAGACATAGAAAAAAGCCCAAACCCAACAGAAAAACAGGAAAGCAAAGTTGGAAAGGAAACCTTTCAATGGCCTTAACTTCTATGCATTATGGCCCAGGTGAAAATAAAGCTCATTGTGAAGAGATGCAACCCTGAAGACAGATGGTCTTACACATGGGTATTCATTTCTACCAGCTTCGTTTCAGAGTTCAGGCACATACATAACTGAATTACAGTGGAGTGTGGCAGAGCTATAGTGGCTGCTGGAGTGGGTTACTATACCCATAGGCTGTAAATTGGTACACCATTGTAAGTCAATCATGTGTCTATGTCCTAATTTAAAGCAGTATTTGAATTTCGTTTGGATATTTGTTTCAATCTCACCTTAGCTTTTTCTTTTTCTATCTTGTCTTGTGTATCAGCTTAGGTTATGCCTAGAAACCCTCATGACGAACAGAACAAAGAGTGCTTTTACAAACCTTAGCTCTGGATTAACTAAACTGATGTAAAGTCTGGCCTGAAATTAAATCAATTTGCTGAAAGAGATAACATCTGAGACAATATGTCTATACTTCCTTTGGAAACACAGGATCACTCTATAATGTGCAACTATGGATAGCACCACATCATTTCACTTTTCCAGCCTAGTATGATATCACCAATAGTATCTTGGAGTTCTCCAGAATAATACATATATATAATGCACTTATGTAACACACTTACCTGATCTTTAAAATTATTTTATTGTTCTTTCATTATTCCCTGTATTTTCCTTCAGCCTCCTTATCTGTTGATTTGTATGGCAGAAAATAAGCTTTTCTGTCAACAGTCCTATTTTTCTTTGATAAAAGGTTACATATTTTTAATGTCTTGGCTGAGTTCTTAATGAAAAAGTACAAAAAATTTTGCTAAAAGATTATAAGAAATCAGACATTCAAGGCCAGGCTGGACGTGGTTCTGGGCAACCTGATCTACTTGAAGATGTCCCTGTTCACTGCAGGGGGGTTAGACTAAATGACCTTTGAAGGTCCCTTCCAACCCAACCTATTCTATGGTTCTATGATTATTAACAGGTAATAAAATTATGACTGGCTCCTCTGTAAACTTCTAACTTCCCATAACATGAAATATGCTGATAATCTACATCCCTATTCCCAAAATGTCCTTCATTAGAAATAAGTAGCCAGCTTCGAATGAATAACAAAGCATCCTGAGCATTTCAGAGCACGTAGTCATTGTGTTCAACCGTCTCATTTCTTCAGATTCAAAGAAGAGATTCAAAGCAGTCCTGCGGAGAAGGACTTGGGGGTGGTGAATGATGAGAAAGTCGACATGAGCAGGCAGTGTGCGCTTGCAGCCCAGAAAGCCATCCATATCCTGGGCTGTATCAAAAGAAGCATGACCAGCAGGTCAAAGGAGGTGATCCTGCCCCTCTACTCTGCTCTCGTGAGACTTCACCTGGAGTATTGTGTCCAGTTCTGGTATCCTCAACAGAAAAAGGACATGGAGCTGCTGGAGCAAGTCCAGAGGAGGGTCACAAGGATGATAAGAGGACCGGAGCACCTCCCGTATGAAGACAGGCTGAGAAAGTTGGGGCTGTTCAGCCTGGAGAAGAGAAGGCTGCGTGGAGACCTCATAGCAGCCTTCCAGTATCTGAAGGGGGTCTACAAGGATGCTGGGGAGGGACTCTTCATTAGGGACTGTAGTGGTAGGACAAGGGGTAATGGCTTTAAACTTAAACAGGGGAACTTCAGGTTAGATCTAAGGAAGAAGTTCTTCACAGTGAGGGTGGTGAGGCAGTGGAATAGGTTGCCCAAGGAAGTTGTGAATGCTCCAACCCTGGAGGTGTTCAAGGCCAGGCTGGAGAGAGCCTTGGGCGACATGATTTAGTGTGTGGTGTCCCTGCTCGTGGCAGGGGGGTTGGAACTGAATGATCTGAAGGTCCTTTCCAACCCTAACTATTCTGTGATTCTACGATTCACTCTTCTTGGTTTTTATGTCATATACCCACTGGCCTAAATATGTAACAACCTCAAAACACAATCAGCCTTCCTTCAGTTAGACTTTCTTCAGCTCCATGCAAAGCCTCCTCAAAAGCCGTTGTCTCACCACCTGCTCTGAGGAAGGTTACACCTCTCACCAGACCCCTACCAGGCACAAGATGCTGGCAGAGCTGGCTGCTGCAGGGTTTCCTTGATCCTGACTGGAAGCACCCTTTATATTGACTGGGGACATACAGGTTTGTCTGCACGAGGAAATGAAAACAAGCCAGGGCACAGCATCAAGCTATGTCCATGATACTCTGTACTGTTTAATTCCTGCCACATGTGCTCTGTGCTCTCAGGCTCCAGCCCATGAGAACTGCAGTCTCCATATGATGCTGAAATGCTTTGCAAGTTGACACAGACTATAGGATATCCCATATTCACATACAGGTGAATATTCCCTGCAGTTTCCTTGGTTTACTGGGGGTAGAAGGAGGGCAAGCTACATAGATGGGACCTGTGCATTTGCTTTCAGGGTCAGAAAAAGGCTTTTGAACCTGTTCAGTTTAATATGGACCTTGCCTGGGTACAGGAATGTGAAATACATTGAACATGCCACTCCCTAGCCAGCTCATGAGGAGGTCTGAAGAGGTATTTAGTCTTCTTTCCACCTACCCTCTAGCAGCCCAGTCACCTGCAGTTTACAGTCCTGTAAAATACCCAGCAATTCCACCACCATCTGGGCTTCTCTGCTGGGTCTACCAGCTCAGTGGGACACAGGCTGTGGCCAGCTCTAGGCTGTCTTCATTTGTTTCAGAAAGATTTGAACCACATGTTTTGCTGGGGGCAACATTACCATAGGGAGTTGTTTTAATATTTTATCCAAAATAAAACCAACCAAAGCATCACTTTGAAATGTAGAAATTTTCACAAGAAAGCCTAAATCACAGCAACTGCTCAGTTGATTAGAAAGTCTTTTTTATCTTCCAAATACCATTATATTGGATTTTTCAGTTGTATATATACTACCATTGAGTTCAAATGTTCAATTAAAAATCCATATTTTCATTTAATTCTCACAAAATGAAAATATGGATCTTTGTGCTACACAATGAACAGGCACAAGAATACAATCACTGATGTGGTCACATTTAGGCTAATGATAGAGGAGGAAATAGGAGGCACATAATGTGCTTTATTATAATCATGTAACTGGTTCTTTTTGCCTAAATCTACTTGGAATCTTATTGTTCTTATTTTGTTCCCCTTCAGAGTGATTAAACTGAATGATTTAGGCTATGGTATCTGGAAAAGAAACAAATACACAGTGTGCCTGTAACTGTCCCTGGAGCTGGCACCTGCTGCAAGAAACACTGTGGAGAAAAGGGCAAAAGTAGGTGGCGAAATGTCATTATTCTGTAATCGTTTTTGCAGTACCTGAGCAAATTCTTGGAGTAGCCAGTGACCTTATGGAAAAATACTGTATTTCAGAAAAGGCACTACATACTATGTTGGGTCAACTCTGCTTACCCCTAATGAAATGAAACATGTCCAGTGTCCATATGACCATGGACGTCTGGGATCCAGCAATACCTCTGAAACTGACCAAAGCACATATTCCCTTTTCCTATGCCCTGGTTTTCACTTGAAGAAGTGCCCAGCACATGGTCTGGAAGGAACCAGAGGTGCAAACTCCACTCTGGACCGTAATGTGGTCACTTTGAAGAGGCCAGAATCGCCACGTTTTCCCACCACTCCATCCATCTAGATGCAACCTTTCAATTCATCTAGAAAGTCAGGATCCCCATGACTGTATGGTTTTAGTTCCAGTGTATGTTATGGTGGCATATAAATTAAGGTCATTTATGTTGGAAAGGACTTGCAAATATTGAGTGATACTTGAAAGAAGTAGTTTCTAAATACAAACTGAAGAGAGATGCGATCAGCAGATAGATCTTACCTGTCTTCTGAGTTCATGCTCTGGCCTCCATCACAAAGATAAGAAATTTCTACCTGTTCTACTGCCACCAGCTGCCAATCCCCTGAGCTGCTGCAAGCTAACCCACCTGCTCCACGTTCCTTCTCACCAGCTAGACGAACAAAACGCCACTGGGAAAACGATGCTTTCATGCTACAGAAACCAGCAAACCAGAAGTAAAGCAAGGCACAGCTGCTGCCTTGAGAAGCCCCAACCTGAACTCTAGGCTGAGCACTTGTCTTAGCCACAGGCTGCAGAGCAAAGCAGAGGCAACAAAAGTGAATTGCTCAAGGGAGAGCAAAAGTTTGAACATGAAGCAAATGAAGCATGAAAAATGAAGCAGTGAACCAAACAATCATTCACCACTACAAGAAAATCCATTAAAGAAAAACAAAGCCATTTACAATAGCGCAGCTGAGGGAGGTAGAGATGAAAGCATGGAAAACAATCCCCCCTGAAAGCTATCTTGAAATTCTCGGACTGAAGAAGAAAAGTAGAAGGGGAATGGAGGGGGAAAAAGGGGATGGGGGAAAGAAAAATATAAAAATGCAAATTCACAAGCTTTATTAGTGGCCTCATTCCAAAACATGTAAGGAAAAAACTAAACAAGAGCTATTGCCTTTCTGGGCATGGTGCCACTTCATCATGTGTGAGGACAGAACCTCAGACGAGCGAGATGGGAGACCAAAAGATCATGGAAATGGTAAAGCGAATGATGAAAAAGGGTTGTTTTTTTCCCTTTAATAATATTCAAGACACTGTACATTCATCGTTACTGTGTAGTTCTGTGACTGGGTTCACTAAAAATAAAAATAATTGAGGTATGTTTGCTGTGGTACTCCGTTACTAAGTAAAATTTTGAACATGCTAATTCTGCCAAGTGGTTTACCCTGCAAATAAGCTGCTTTCTACTGCATGGCAGCAGCATGAACGAAGATCTCTATGGGCACATCCAATCATCCAGAACTGTCTCCTGTTAAGTCCCATTATTGACAGATCCAGCCTTATAGACTTCCCCTCCCCCCATGATACTCACATACGAGATGGTGTTTGGGGCAGCGCAGTCATGATTTTATGTACCATCAATCAGGGTACAAAACCCAGGGAAGTGTACACAATGACACCAAGATCATGTATGTAACACATTCTGGGATGTCATATTGTATAGAAAAAAAAAAGGGGAAGGAAGCACACTGTCTATGATTCTTGGATATATAGCATTGTCAGTCTAGAACACAAAATCCATCCAGTATCTATTATGTATAAGCATGAGATTGTTCCAAATGTCAGCAGATCTATACTTTATGCCTATTATGTTTATTGATTCTTTCTTATTTCCAAATATATTTATTCATAATTTGAGATTTCGCTGTTTGGCTAGGAGAGAGAATATTTTCTGTATGGCCTAAATGGCATACAAAACACAATCATGTGGATCCAGGAGCTGGGGCTTTTCCTGTAACTCCAGGTAGCAGGACACTTGCAAGAAAGGGTGAAAGTCAACAAAATACAGGCTACTGTATAGGGAACCTGGACAGAACAGTGGTGGAGGGGTAAAGGCAGAAATTACCACTGTTTGCAGCACATTATATCTAGTAAGTGAAAGGGCGGGCTTTATATATACAATACGTGAGATTTAGAGGTGAAGAGTATGATTTGGGTTCATTTTCCTGAGGAAAGATTCCATTTTCTGAAGTTTGGGAAAGACTCATTTGCAGAAATAACATCAGGCTGGGCTGTTTGCAAAGGTTAAATACTATGAATGCTATGAATGCTAGCCTAAGATTAACACATGTGAAAAAAATAATCCATATTTGGAGCCAGATACCAATTTAAAAATCATTTAAAATTTTATTTGAACACAGGACTTCACCTTCTCCCTGCATAACTTATTTAAAACATATTCAAATCCAACTAAGGAAACAGAACAAAGAGATCTGAAACACATGAAGCACTAGGACATTTTTTTAACATCTTTTTAAAAATAGAGATTTTAACTTCTGCCTTTACTGTTTCACTTTTACTCAAACTCATTCTCCTTTTTTTCTTCCTTTCAGATGTCATGCATGGTGCTCCATGGATGTTTCTTCTGCAAGCCTTATCAGCTTCTTTCTCTGATACACTACCAGTACTCATCTTTACATATTAGGAAACATGGTCAGTGTTCATGGTCACAGGCAAATTCTGTAGCATATCTATGCGGAATGGGTTCTTTTAGGATTCATTGTCACATATGGCCCCAGATTCCTGACCAAGTTTACTGAAGCATTCCTGGAGCAGGAAAGAGCACAAAAACTGCCATGGTGGATGAGACACACAGTCCATCTAGCACAGCATCCTGTTTCCAACAGAGAAAAGCCTGTCTACTTCCAAGGAAATGTCTGTGCAGACTATGTCTTCAGAGGAATCTGCAGGGTGCCTTTGACTAGCTGAGTATGTCCTCATTCTCATCCTGAAGCACAAGGTTGTCTTAAACTCTGATGGAAGAGACTTTGGTCCCTCATTCTTTCTGTGATGTTAATCTAAATATTTCTTAGAATCATAAATATATTAGAAAGCTGAGGAAAAAAAAGATTAAAGTTGGTTCTGGAGGCCATCAAGCATGTGTCACCTGCCAACATACCCTACAGGTGTCCCTAGTGAGCTCTCTGATCCTCCAGCAGTCCAGTGAAGAGTAAGTCTGCTTTGTCTTCTCTCTAATTACAGTAGAAGTAGGAAAAAAAGCAGACTACCAGTGTTAGGAACACAGGACTTAGAGCTGCTACTAATGAAACTGCTTTTCTCTTAGATTGTAGAACATGAAAAACGAAGAAGGAGAAAATTTATCAAGGCTGGAAATAGCATGGACTGCCAGACAGGCTTCAGCCTCTTCAGCCCAGAGTGAGCAAAACTGCTGGGTTCAAGCTGCTGCTGGTGCTCTCTTAGCTCCATGTGTTCCACTTGGACTCTGTCTTAACATTCTGCCTGTTAGAGTACCTATATGCTGGTTTTTTACTAATTCTTTTCACTGCTGTTTATTTTGTAGGGGTAAAGGAGTATATTCACCTTGCTTTGTTTCCAAAACTGCTTGAGAATACTGGTCACGAAGGATGATAAAAAAATGCACTACATACTGCATGCTCTTCTTTTCCATATACTCTGTACTAGAAAAACAGTGCTGACACTCTAATAACTGTATCTGGCTTTCATATATTAAGATTTAGTTATGTCTTACAGCTAATATTAATTTCTAGAATTTAGCTCCCCAGGTGAACACAAATAATTACATAGAGTCAAGGTTTCAATCACTCTTACATTTGCGCACAGGGCTTCTCTCTTTATTTTATCTGTAGAGGCTCCTACCTGGAGACACTTCCCAACACCACCAATAAATCTATGTATTTACACTGGATAGGTTTGCTCCACACATTTAGATGCAAAAATTCATTTATGTTTATGATATTGATCACAGAAAATTGTTTGGTTTTCCAATTGTATTAAGAAGACACTAGTCAAACTGCTTGCTTTAAGGTAAAAATCAATTCACTTGGCTAAAGTCCATCATATCTACTTTATTATTGATTTCTTTTAAGATGTAGCCCCTTGGATTATTTAGGAACTAGGTTCAATATTTATTTCAATAGTATTTCATCAGTTGATTTTTATTGAACTGGCAGAATGATGCTACATTTTGTCATATGTCCTGAGATACAGAACATTAGCTTTAGAAACTAAGGTGATATTCCTAAAAGGAGTTGCATATTACGTCCCACAAAAAGAAGAAGAAGAGGAACCCATGAGACTAATCACTTGCATGCAGCCCATTGAAGTATTGATAGTTTTGAATGTGGTGTTTGTTTTTAGAAATTCTGATATACGAATTACAAGGTTGTACAAAACCCCCTGAGCTAAATGTCTGGTCCCACAAAACCAACATCTGCTAGAACAGAAGCTCCAGAACCTGCAGGAAAAAGAACCCAAACTGGATCAGTTCAAGGCTGATACAACAATGCTTGCTCTGCTCTTCTCTGACAGGGCCAGGTAAGAGGCATTTCTCATTGGGAAACCAACTAAGTGAACGCATTGTTCAGAGACAGCATTGACCTAGCTAGCTCAGCATGCTGCTGAGGGGTCTGCCTGCACTTGGCTGCACAGGTGCATCCTTGTGTGCGACTAGAGAGCACCACAATTAGCATGGCTTTTGGCTAAATCTTTGCTTGATCAAGGATGCTAGGGGACCTGTATATCCTTATTACCACCTCCTAAATCCAGAGCTGGGCACAGAAGTACCCATGCTGATGCCCGCTGTGTTGCATCAGCATCTCCAGCAAATGGAGTGTGAAGGAGGAGGCTGTGGGAAGGACAGTTCTTTTGTAGATCAGCAAAAGACAAGTGTTGCTGAGCTTGGGTGGGCTGCAGAGCTCTGCTAGGGATTGATGAAGCATGAACTTGGCTTGGGCATTTCCTTTTCTTACCCATATAATCTTGCTCTATTTCTTTCCTGTTTCTTGGAAATAAATGGTGGCCTTAGATGCAATACCCTCATATTCAGGCCAACACAGACACAGAGGATTTCAGCTGAAGAGTCCAGAAAGCAAAAGCACGCAGCTCTCCCACACTCTGCTCATCTTGGCAATGCATAGTCCAACCCATCCTTTTCTCATTGAAAAAGGAGTTTCAAATCCAGTACATACTTCCCCAAAGTGCTGTGTGTTGAGAAGGAAATAGCCTCTTTGTCCCCTCCTCCCAAGCCAGGGGCCTCTTTCATTTCAGTCCAGCAGATGATGCCTGCAGAGCTCTCCCATGGAGTGCTGCTGTAACAGAAAAAAGCTTTTTCCCTTTACACAGCTGCTTCCTTACCCTGTTCTGTTAAATGACCACAAAGGTAAGGAAAAAGACACATTTAACTCTTGAATGTACTCTCTAGTGGCATTCAGAGGTTGTTAATGCTTAAGAATTTCTTAAATTGCCTTAAATATTTAAAAAGCCTTGGAAGGGATTTTCCTGTATTTTTTAGATAGGCACTGTCTTCCACAGACTGCAAGGAAGGTCCCCTTCTGTGTTCCCAGCAACAGTTTTTATATGACTTCCCTTTCAATACAGTATATGTACGAAGTCTCAGCACCTAAAATCCAATCCTGCTATCAAATGCACTATTTCACATATTCAAAAGGGTTGAAAGAGACCCAGGATTTTCTTCATAGTTGAGAGAAAATGTATTTGTAAGGCTTATATATTAGAGCAAAATCAATTAACCCAAGCTCTAAAAAAAAAACCCCAAACCCTAAAAAACTCAGACAAACAAACAAAAAATTAAAGCGGGTTCACAGAGAGGGACTAAGTAGTCCCCAGAAACCTCGTTCAAGATAGCCTGTCACTGGAGAGCAAATCAGAAGTATTAAAAGCAGGAGCCAAAAAAGGTCAGCTCATTCCTTAACAGAATAAAAATCAATGTCTGCAATTACAAAAAAAAAAACCAAAAAAAACCCAAAGATGAGTTCATGGCACTAGCTGTAGCATAAAAATTGATATAAAAGTCTTAACATCAGGAAATAGTACCTGTGAACGCATGCAAACACAGACATCTCAAGAAGCTCCTGAATTTATGGAAGATGATGGAACACGAAGAGTGATTTCCTGGAGCCATAGGCGAGTATGTAAAGGAGAATTTCCTTCTGTCGTCTTGAGAAAGGCTGGGGAAAGAACACAGACTGTTCTCTCTTCAGTAAACTAAGCACATGCAGGTTTGGTTCATTTCAGGTGATTTCAGTCTGTGTTGTAGCTGATGATATTTGTTGTGCCTGAAGAGGTATTTAACATTTTACAAACAACAGCCTGATTAAAAAACTTGAGATCATCCCCATATTAGGGACAAAGAGCCCCCAGGGTCAGAGGTAATCCAGCCAGTCCATCCTTTTGGCAATGAGTACCACGGTCAGTCACCATGAGTTTGAACTCACACTTATCTTTCTAAAAGGACCCCAGAGCTGAAAGTTATCTGTGCTGGGTTTGTCATTTGAAACAAAGCCAAGACTGAGGCAGCAGAATCTAATCTTTCAAACATGACCTTAATCCACTCCTGTAGTTCAAAGGGTTTAAAATTAAAGTTCTCCATTTAGATCACCTTTACTACAAAGTAGTTCTCATTCTTCTCTGGAGTTCAATGCCCTTAATAATTCTGTCTAGATAACCACCCCACAGAAAAACACAGTTACACCTTTAATCCCTGCTGCTGTTTCTTAGCAAAAACCTGCTACCAATAAATCCAATAGGTTCTTTAACCTGGATTTCTAGATATATTTCAGTATCTAGCTAGCAATCATTCCAGTGCCACCCTGGTACTTCAATTATCTTTTAGGAGCTGTAGTATTGCTTCATCTAAGTCTGGTGGTGTTTTCAGTATGGGTGTGTTGATTTACAAAAGATGAAATTATTACCTGAAGTAACCTGTAGGACAGAAAACCTCCAGACCTCATGGTTCACAAATCTGTTCTAACTGGTTTTCTAATTTTTACCCGAAAGCTTCTCATTTTACCCCAGATGTGCCTAAATAAAATCTAAACAAAAGCTCCATTGATACTCTTTGCTTGCAGACTACTCAGAGCTACCAGAGCGCCACACCTAGGGTCTTCAAACTGAGCTGAAAAGTAGAGCTGGCAAGTAAAATTCTCAATTCCTACTATTCATCAGAATTAACTAGTTCACCAAAATCAACCTGCATTATTTTAACCAACCTCTGGAAGGCTTTGAAGAGCAGGCAGGCCAGAGAGAGGGTACTTGACAGGGTTTTTCTCCTGAAATCTAGCTACACACAGCAGTCTGAGCTCAGAGTCTAAATTTTGGGTGCCTGTAATACTGGGGGCCTGGATGCCTTCAGCAAGGATGCCTTGGTGTCTGGGTCTCTGCATCCACAGCCATCTGCTATCCTAATCCTGAACCTGGGGGGCCTGGAGCCTTGACAGCTCTCTAATGAACCCCTCCTGTCTCCTGCTGGGTTGACAGGAGAAGGATGAGGTAGGCGAGGATGCCTTTTGTCCACTCATGATTCTGCTGATGGGACACTGAAATGGCAGGTGTCACACGGGCTGCAGTCAGGAGTGTCTGGGGTGTGCCGGGCTCTATTCCAGTCATACAGATGAAGTGGTTGACATCCCAGGGAACACTTTTCATTTTGGGAACCACAGTTTCTTGTCTTTCCAAAAGGAAATACCTTGGGATTTCTAGTCTGAAAACAGTTCTGAATTTTCAGTTTTCATTCTACTTCCAGGCAATAAGACTGCCTTCCAGTCACCTTCACTGGTGACTTTTTTGAAGTTCATCCTTCAGCTCTGCTTGATATCATAATGCCATTAGTGCTAATGAGCTCCCCGGCAAGCTTTGCATTGTTGCTTCCTTACCTACTTACTTTGGGGAGAATAAAGGACTGAAGATGCTGTGGCTATTAACTCAGAGCCCTGCATTCACTTACATTTTTTACTTTAACTGTCTCTATTCACTATAAATTCCCTTCACACTCTGTGGTGTCAAGAACACATTATCAGTTTTTCACTGATCTCAGTTTCTCAGGTGCCTATCGCTGCATGTGTTGTAACATCAGCATCTGTGTATACATGTGGCCAGGCTTAGCAGCTGCTTTTACAGGATAAGCTGTGATATATATTCTGTTTCTGAAATCCGATTAAGCCCCAAATACATCAAACATTCCATTTTAAAGAAAGGCTATGATGCCATTTGCAGCAAACATATTTCTTTATTAACAGTTTCACAGCATGCTCCCCAGCTCAAAATTTTCTGGATCTGGGATTACAATTCATTAGTTCACTCTAAGGGAAACGCTCATTCATTTTGTATTATGCCTGCTATATATAATACTATGCTACTACAGAACACTGCTACTGCCTGCAGCTCTCCGGCTGTCAGGGAACAGGAGCCATCCTGGAAGGGCAGTCTGCCCTGGACTGGCCACCCTGGAGTCTTGCATTAGTGTCAGACTTTGTGCAAGACTCTGACTAACTTTCAGATCTCTGGTCAGATCTGAAGATGAACAGTCAAATGGTAATGTTTGTCCTCTGGCAAAGATCCCGTGGAAGTCAGAGGAGTGCCCCTTCACAAAAGCACCATCAATATTCATTGTCTCTGCTGATGTTAGAGAGAATGGCTCTAAAGAAGAATTAGGGCCCCTAAACTCCTAACCTAAGTGGAAAGCAAAAGGAAAGCTATCCATAAAATCAGCAGATGGTAAGAAGGAGATAATAATGAGTTGTGTCACCAGCAGCTCAGCAGCCACCACAGCATTATTGAGTGCTTGTTGTGGAGCACGCGGAGTGATGTTGAACCACCCCTCCCCCAAAATGAGCTGTCAGCTCCCTATAGGTTAGACTCCGTGGTTCCTACAGCTAAACCCTTACTATAACCCCTACAAGATAGGGCTTGCAATATTTTCTTCTCTCCCTCTTGACCTCCCTGGCTACTGACAGATCAGTGATTGCTGTTCCAGGGTTTCTGTAACTTCTGGAAGGCTTCAACAGTGTGGGCCCATAAACCCACACCTGGCAAATGCAGAAGTCAAAGGTGCTGGGATTTTGGGGTAAGAGTGCAGTGGTAATTTCAGCCACACAGAAGAGCAGGAAAAAAATCAATACATCTAAATGGGGAAAGCAAAATGTGAAGAAAGAGGAATAATACCCCAGTCTCCATACAGATACGACAAACACCAAAGTGCAGGACTGGTGTATAAAGCCTAAAAGAATTTCTAGCTGGAGTTCTGTCAAAATTGTCCCCTTAGGCTTTTCCTGGGTCTTTCTCTCTACAGCTCTTAAAATGGCATCGACAAAGGAAAGTACAAAACACTTAAAGGCATATTCTGCTGTCTACAATCTTCTTTTCTTATCTTCTCAAGCTACACAGGAAAACTGAACTATTATGTCTTAATAGGATTTGGGCTATAAGATTTCAAGTCATCTGTTCTTTCTCTAATTCATACTGGATGTTCTGTTCCCGACAATGCTGCAGGTGCGAATTTCCCAAGTCCTCAGCATTGATCTAATTCTTCTCTTGTTCAGTTCATCGGGAAGATCTATGATAAAATGAAGAAGTTATGCAAACTGCTTGTGCCAGGGACCAATATGAGGCCTGGTATGAAGGGCAGGTCACCCTGCCTCTGCTTCAGTCACTTTCTTTCTCTAACAGGTCTTAAACTTATCCTGATATGGTAATGCAGAGCTAAATCTGACCCTTTGGAGTATGGCTAAACCCATGGTTCATGGCTGCCACGACACAGGTAACTCCATTGCATTTTCAGTGTGTTTTAGAAAAATCAAGGAAGTCAATCTGAATGCTTCTAGAGGAAACAGGAATCCTGGAGACCAGTCACAAGTAATGTAAGTTGCAGCAGGCAGTAGGACTTCTCACAGAGGTGCGATTGAAGCTGCCTGACTAAACTCCAGACCCACCACTGGGTGAAATCGCTAGCATTCACTGCTGCCACAGCTGACAACCCTCTGAGCTAAAGTGTCCAGTGGTTTAGTTAGAAGATATCACAGACTCTGCTGGACTTCCTCAGCCCATTTTGCTCCCTCAGGAAGCAAAAGAAGGAAGGGCCCTGGTTTTTATTTTGATTTTGTCCCATCGTCCAAATTATATCCAGATTCAGAAGCTTGGAAACTCTTCTGTTACCTCTGGTTTAGAAACAGTTTAGTAGGCAAAACTCACCAGCCCCGGGAGCATTGCCCTGCCTATGGATGCTATCAGCATGTGCCTACAGCATCACTTACAAGTCACTCACAAAACAGAATCATCATAGAACCATTGAATGATTTGGGTTCGAAGGAAACTTAAAGATCATCTAGTTCCAACCCCCCTGCCACAGGCAGGGACACCTTCCACTAGATCAGGTTGCTCCAAGCCCCATCCAATCTGGCCTTGAACACTGCCAGGGACGGGGCAGCCACAGCTTCTCTGGGCAACTTATTCCAGTGCCTCATGATCAGTTCAAAGGCAGAGGTCTGCCAAAGCTGCAGTCCTGGGGACACAGAAAGGGGTGTGAAATACCAGAGCAAAAAGCTGGGTATAGGTGAAATTGAATTACTGTGGGAGAACATCATATTTTTATTCAGGCCTATTTTCATCCCTTGTAGGTATTTGTTCTATTTTCCTGGGCAGTTTTTGTTGGCGTGAAAGCTTAGAGTGGTGCCAGAGTTTAATAGTGTACCCTTACTCTGACTATATTGATCTGCCTGTGAGCATGGATTCATACATTCATTGGCAAACAAAATTCCTCACTTCTGCACACAGACACCAAGCTATAGATGAAACACTGCTGGGTTTGAGATTGAATTTCCTGCTCAATAAAAATGAATGTTAGGACTGGTCTGTTTGCAGAGCTCTACACCAGAGGTAGTAACACCGTTAAGCTTGTGGTAGGATGTAAACACATCCTACTTCTAAAGCAAGGCCCTCCAACCAGAGGTCTACTAGGAAGGAAATGATCCCAAAGAGTCTGGCTGTTCCCTTTGCAACAGAACGGGAATGTGCAACACAGTTACCTGGAAACAGAACGTTTGGTTGAAAATCTTTCCAAACCACACATTAGATCCATGTTTTATCCATTCGTCTGTTTTCTGTGTTCATTTGCTTTCAGTCAGGGGTGAATACTCTGAACTTCAGGCACAGGGCCCATTCACACAGACAAGCTCCACTTGTCACCTGATCTGTCCCTTTTTTGAGAGATTCCCTGGGACTTTCAAGATCTCCTTCTGTTTATGGTATATAGAGAGTTAATCATCTACTCACAAAGGCTGTAGGAATAAGCCATTTATAAAAATCGCTCATATGTGTGCCTAATCCTTTTTTCAGAGACCTATTTCCCTGCATAAATGTGACACATCACCAATCAGACTGAAGCTAATTGAAAGAGGGAATTCTTTCTCCTGGTATTTTCTAAAAAACGCCATTGCGTTTTATAATGCCTTCGTTACTCTTTAGCCTTCCAGGCCTCTCCTTTCATCATGAAGTCCCTTAAGAACTGCTAGGGAAAAAAAAATCTCTCCTTTAGCCTGTCTTCCTAGGGCAGTGATACTTCCGAGGTCCTGCTATCTGTGTTGTTTGTGCTCCTAAAGACTGCTGAAACCCCTCACTAGTTTCAATCCAGTTTAAAGAAAGGGTAGAAGTCTCAAATATGTTTGTGTTCTTAGAAGCTTCGTGAAAGCTAGCAGCTGAATAAAGGCATGACAGACAAATTAGTGCCATCATTGAAGGAAAAGCTGCAGTGCAAATGTACAATACCAGCTACTAAGTGCAGATTCAAAAGCTTTGGTGAGAGCTAATACCCTACCATACAGGAGATAATTTAATTGTGTAATGCCCTTGTTTGTACAGGCTTAGTTTAGTATCAACTACAACAACTTGAAGGTAACTGTGAGAAATATTCTGGTGGATTATGATTGGTTCTGGTGCAAGGATACACTGATATTTTATGGGGGGAAATGGAAATAACCTGGGAAACCCAACTGACTCAATGCAGGAAGGGATATTTGGCACTCTGCATCCATCTTCCCAGCATGTTGGACTATCACTAGAGTCAGCAGTGTGATGTGCCCTCAGTGCATATTCAGTGCTACAGTCCTAAAGACAGACTCATCCCATATAGTTGGGCCCCAGCAGAAGACAACAGCACATTATGCTGTCTGTCATGGCCCTAACCACTGTCCTGATGCAGTGGCACAGTAAAGCTGTGCATACCACCCATCTCTGTCCTGGGTGGTTGTCTGCCTTGACTGATTGGGGAAGTCTACCAGGAAATCTGTCAAAGCTCTAGATAGCGACATAAGGACCCACTGGCCAAGCAGCAAAAGGCCTTGTTTTAGCTGCTGTGATGGATAATATGACTTCACCTGCTCCTAATCCACACATCCCCCCCATCTTTTCTTGAAGCATGGTGAGTCAGCAATGCCTTCCTGACCCAGCTGAGATGAAGCAGAGCAAGTGACCTTGGATGTGCTGATAGCAGCAGGAAGAATAATCATCAGCATCATAGCTCAAGGGCATCTGGATGCTAGTATGTGACTCAAATGCAGAAATCAGACAGACTTAAAGCCATACCTTTTTTTAAGTGCATTTGAGAACTTTGTCCCCTTCTGT
This sequence comes from Nestor notabilis, assembly GCF_000696875.1. NCBI lineage: Eukaryota > Metazoa > Chordata > Aves > Psittaciformes > Psittacidae > Nestor > Nestor notabilis. The sequence continues at coordinate 42,590 of NW_009931232.1, forward strand.
GGCTTTTGGCTGCGTTTTTCTCCTTTCTTTTATGTGCTGGCTCTTGCTGCACCATTGGATTATCCTTATGTTTTCACACTGGGCTATTCTAATATAGTTGTGTTGTATTCTGCTCACAGTCCATCTTGACTTTTCTCTACCTAGCAAAAGATACTGTGATTTTATTCACACTTTCTGACCTTGGGTGAATGTATCAGACATCTGTTCAAAACATATTTTGCAGAGACCCAGATCATGACACTTCCTTGGGCTCTGCAGTCCTTGGTTGTGTTTGAAGAGCAGACTCTAATTCCACTAAGGGACATAAGCATCTAATTGTCTAGCATCTATGTTTCCACCTAAGACATTTCCCACTACTAGACACAGAGAACTGCCTTATTTAGTGGGTGACAAACAGATCCTGCAAGGCTTCAGTACTGTGGTGACCAGGGCTGAAGTGTGTTGTGGTTTAAGCTACTGCTGCTGCTGAATGCAGGACACAGTGTCAAATGCTTAGGTGCTCATCTTAGGTGCAGTAGACACAGAGCTGAGTTGTTTACCTACCCAGAAATCCTGAAAAATTAGTGTGGGAAGATTCAATGCTAACTCATACCCAAGACACAGCAGTCACAAGGTAATAATAATGCTTGTAGACCAGGACTGATTGGAACTCTCAGATCTGGTCTTACAGATGACAAAGAAAGAGACAGCACTGATGAAAGCCTTTTTCGTCCAAGCAGTTTAGTAGATACTGGGTTAGACATGTGCTGGGACATCATGGGTCAAAGCGCACTTATTTCCAACTCCCTCTTTTACCTCCAAATATCTGATACCTCTTCTCTCCTAAGCAAATGGTCTCATCAACAGACTGTATAACATATTTGTGAATGTGACTTTCTGTCTTCTGGTTTAAGTCCTTCCAGTCTGAACAGCATAATTAAACAGCCTTTTTGCTGGAACTGGAGCCAGTGGAAATACTCCACAGTCTAGAGGTTAGAGCACTCAGCTGGGAAGAAGTCCTAGCTGTGCGGCCCTGCTCCAATGAATATTTACATATTGTACACAAAATACAGCACTGCTGCCAAGAAGAAAAGAGGAAGAATCACTTTCTGGGCAGACTACACCCTGCCAATTTGACTCAGTACTTAGAGGAATAGCGGGAGAGAGTGATTTGAGATGATCAAATTCAAGTCTCAGATGTAGGTAGGATGTGAGCTTCAGGCACTTTTAACTTCTTTGGGCTAAGCAACAAGAACACTTGCCAACTGCTGAGAGAGCTGGCTTTTACTGCTTTATTGCATTGGTTACTTAACCTGCAGCTACCTAAGGTCAGTCAGGATGCCAAAATCTGCCTTAGGCTTTTTCACAGTTCAGCACTGTGCAGAAATCTTTTCCACTTAGATTCTGTCAGGCTCCAAATACTATTTCCCAAGGAAGCTAATCAGTTCCCTGAAACCTGTGTGTGATGCTTAAGCTACTGCTTATCATCAGCCAATGGTTCACTAGCACTTGCAAAAATAACAGCATTAGCAATAATAGCAATTTAACATAGTCCATTCAAATTTTCATCAGAGAAATGAGTCACATAATCAATACCAAACCTTTACAAGTGCACATAGTAATTTTCATAAAGATTTGTAAGTTAACATACCAAGAACGATTAATTGTGACTTATTAGCAGCCTATGGAAATTTCAAGAACTCATGAGATGCAAAACATCCAGTTGATCTAAACCAGAAGAATGGATGCAGAGATCTAAACAGATTAAAGTTATTAAAAACAGGAAAAGGAAGAATTTGCAATGACTGGTTTAACCACTTGGCAAGGTGTCCCCGTGGTAAACTACTACTGTTCTTAAAATGTGCATCCTCTTCTTCCTGGGATGCCTGTAGCAAACAAGGTAGCAAGATCACCCCTGTTCTACCTGGGAACCAGCAGAAAAAGGTCATGTGTGTACTGAACTGGAGGCAATAAAGGAGTGTTGAGTGAAGTGTTGAGTAAAGGTAGCTTTTTAAGTGCTCTTTGTGGACAGATCTAACCCTGTGGTCTGGGGAAAAGTTCTTTGTTGCTATGCATTCCCAGAGCAAATGTTATCAGTTCGGTTAAAGCAAAAGTAGTACCTGCAGCAGCACAACTGCAGTTTGACAGATCTCTTGGGGGGTTGGACTAGATGATCTCCAGAGGTCCCTTCCAACCCTATGATTCTGTGATATCATTCTAGTATGTCTTGACCAAGGAATCTGCCCAGACAGCAGCTCAGTTGCATATCCCAGGCAGCAAAGCTGAAGGAGACATTTACCAGCTTAGGTGTTATTTAGAGATGTTGGAAGTCATCAGTCATCTCCACAGAGTAAGAGCAGTGGTGAGATCCTGAACCTAATGTGTCAGTGGAGGGGGATAGCAACTCCTCTCTGACTCAACAAAGGCATGCAATAGAGTTTTTCCTTGTCAAACAAAGTTGAACACCACACCAGGACAGGAGACTCATGACTGAAAATGGTTATTTAGCAAGAAGCAGGCCTGGTTTCCTACTGCACTTACTGCAATACAGCTGATAGACTTACATGAGGGATGTTTTGCCTAGCACCCAGAAAGCATGCATCATGGGAGTGTGCTTTTAAACCACATTGTTTGGAAGCAAAAACATGATGGAAAAACACAGCCAGTAATGGCGAGATGTTCCTTCAGAAACGCCCTGTAACACCTCCTTGAGGGGCTAGAGATGGGCATCTGAGAGAAACTCCCTGGGTCTTCACAAAACACCTTAAACCACATAAGCATAAAGCATGCAGGAGTACAAAAGAAGGACATCCATGGGATGGTCGCCCAGAACAGGGGACTCAAAGATTATTACACCAGATTGGAAAGTTTCTTTCTCACTCACCTTCATAATTCATGTGAAACTTTCCACAGACATCTGGATACTATATTTTTCTTTTTAATGCTTTGTATTAAGCATCTGTACACCCTAAGAGTTTCTATTTTAAAGGCCAAGGCTTACTCAAGTGATTACATGGGCAGCCGTAAAGATATTCAAAGGAATACATTCTGTGCTAGATGAGTTAGATTTCCTTTCACTGTCTTCTTGTAAAAAGCTGTCTATTTGATAAATCAGTTATCCTGGATGCTAGTCATGAGCTGTATCATGAATCTTTAGGCATATTGGGGTTTTTTCTCTTTTAATTCTCAGATGCTTTTAGCCTACCATGTTTGCTGATGACCTTTAAATGACTCCTCTGTGTCAAATACTGAATAATCTAGAGTTATCTCTTGCTTGCCGTTTCTTCCTCCTTGGATTTGTACTTTTGAAATTGATGTTTTGAAACTCATGTTTCAAAATTGTACAGGGTACAAAAATTAATTTTAGAAATGGCTTTTCTCTTTTTTCTCCTACAGTGAAGAATGTTCATTCTTTTTTTTAAATAGTATCCAAAATCTAGTCTTGCCTTGTCCCAGATATGCTCTCCTAACATATACTGAGCCCTGTTAAGAAGGCATGGGTTTGCATGATTCATGTTTTAGAAGTGTTTGATTGGGGATTGCTGTTATTTCCCTTGTTGTCTTTCTTCACTGATAGCAAGCCTTGCACCTCACCTTGCTGGGGCCCATTGAATTGGCCACTGGTGTGCTGTGCACCTCACAGACCATGAGCCAGGGGACAATTTGATAAGTACCTTGTGTTGCAACCTCATGGGGAGCTCAGACTCTCAGGGACAAGAGGTTAATTGGAACAGATGTTATTTCAGAAATTGCATGATGCCCAGAGATCACATCTTTGCCTCCTTAAGCCTTTTCGGTGGTGTTGGACTGTGTGATCTCTCTTGTTTTTCTCACACTGGGCTCCTTTTCATCTTTTGAATCACTCCAAACAATGGCAATCTTTACAAATACAGCAAGCCCTCCTCTTTATATCAGGCATTCTTCCTTCTAGGGATACAAGTGATCTTAGCTGAAGCAAGAAGTAATTAAGGCCATTTTAAAAGCTGCATGTTTCCCCTGTATAACCTTAGTAAAAGTTGTGTCTAATTTATACTTCGGTGGTGTGTTTTTGCTCTCTGTTGGTTTTGACCTCTTCCATTGAAAGACACTTGTATAACTTCAAAGAGGTTTCAGATTTACTTTAAGTGTCCCAAAAGGGATGATGTAAAAACTTTTTGACTTCAGACCATTCTGCCTCTCTCAGAGTGGGAAACAAATAGACTTCCTCATTTCTTTGAAAATCTCTTTGCTGTTTTGAAAGAATGCAGCGGGAGCACCTCTGAGATTACATGCACAATTATGTCCCAGTACTACTTCTGTTAGTGGGAATGAGAAAAAAAATGTTAAGGCCTCTCCCTCCTCCCAGTGAATCATGTCCCAGAGCTCATTATTATGAACAGCAGATAGAGAGGTAAGAGATAGAAACTAAATCTGAAATCATAAACTCATTAACAGACATCTATGACCATCTCCCACATGGCCATGAATGTGGGCCATCAGGTATTTCTGAATAACAGTTGAGGTCTGAAGTGTACCCCAGGGAAAACAAACATTTCTTCACTGAATACTCCTTCTCAGCATCTTCATAGCGAGGTCAAAGTTATACAAAGAAGTAGGTGTAAGCAAAGGAATAGAGTTGAGAAATACCTGTGGTCTGACCCTCTTAGGAAAAGACTTACGTATTGTCCAAACCATCCATTACCAGCTGTAAGGTGCTATTAATGCAGTGCATGTTTTATTTGACCACTTCCTTGCCAGTGGACATTGACTGAGCTTTGGGCTTACATGTTTCTGGAAAGTTGAAGCCAAGCTACAACCTGTATAAAAAATGAGTAATTTTCAGCCAACATGTGAATGCACCTTGTCACCACATCTCTTTTAACTGTTCCACAGGTGACTCGACCACATCATGACTTATCTCCAAGAAGCTCTGAAAGTTAGTGGGAGTGGGAAAAACCTGTAAATGTTCAAGACAAATCTCTCAAATGCAACTCATCAGGATACAGATACCAGGTGACAGTTTTTTAGTATTATTGCCCTAATATAAACCCTGAATTACTCTGCTGGCTTCAGTGAGAGTAAGAACCACAACTTTATAGAGCCTATAAAGGAAGGAAGCTAGGAGCAGGAAGCTGACAAAAACATTCCTCTGTTCTGGGCAGCAAGACCTCATCCTGTGCCCTATCAGGATGGCAAGATTACATGGTAGAATTAGAAAATGCGGTCATCAGATACACCTCTGATAGAAATAACAAAGAGTGTGTAATAGACCTGTTTAGACTGAAAGGGAGGTAACAATAATAAATGATTTAACTAACATTTGTACCTAAAAAATGGCATGTTTTTTATTCCTATTCTTTCTAGCTAAGGATTTGAAATATTCATATTTCTCCCAGTCCAAGTTGCTCACTGCCAGGCTGCCTTCCTGTGATGTTAAGTGATGTGAAAGATTTACCTGTTCTCAATATTAAACAATATCATGAGGTAGCATTTCTTTAGTGTAATGTGTGGTGGCATCTCCCTCTGGTAATGTGATTTATTATACCCACTCTACATTTTGCAGAATGATGCATGTGGCCAAGTATCTTTAATGAAAAGTGATGTCTAGAGAAATGTTTCCCCCGAATAAAGAGTATGAAAAGCAACTGCTGTCCTCTCCTACAGTGATGCATGAATTTCTCCAACACCTAGTGAAGCATGGAGTTACATTTTCCTTATGTAAATCGAGCTAAGATTTAGTGGGTTTCAGACAACCAGTGATACTTAATATCTATTTCTCCCTTACAGAATGAGAAACCTGAAGACATTGTTCCTTGATACCAGATTATCAATGGTGTTACCATTTAATTATATATCGTTAGGCAAAAGAGATCAAAGATCATTGCCATGACACAAACTGTTTGATGAAGGTGAGATTTATTGTTGGTCCCTGCAATCAATGCCTTGCATAAAGGCCTTGAAGAGGCAATATTTTCCTCAATACAGGAGGACAGTTTTCTATACAGGAGTGGAGGTGTCCATTCCTATATTTCTGATTGTAAGAAGAGTGCAATCTACCAAATCTGTACTGAACAGTGCAAAATGACTGACTGATGGAGGGATTGGACTGTGGAGAGTCAACCCCACTCTGGTGTTTCACCTGCAGGTGCCATGAATCCAGCTCACCAAATTCATGCTGTGATATATCCATCCCTGCTGAATGAACTGCTCGCTAATGCATGAAACCATCTTCCCTCAATGTAAAGTGAAATGTAGCCTGGTATCTACCTATGCAAATCACAGCTGAAATACTCAGTTTGCATTCTGGTTGTCTGAGAGGGTGTATATTTGTACCCCTTAGGCCCACAGACCTCATTACAACTATCAAACAAAGCAGTGAGAGTCTAGGGTACAGCATCAAAATTGCTATAGAGCAATAGAAATTCATCCCATTTTAGAAAGATAAATTTTTTGACTGTATGCTGGTTTTCTCTTCCACATGTGGAAAAGAGATTTCCACTGGAGTCTATTTTATTCAATTCAATACATGTGTTTAATATACTGGTATTTAATGAAATAGAATGAAGGAGAGAAAAACCCTTTTATTCTAATACAATATTCCTCCTATTTGCAATATATTTCCTTATCTGTTTTTCCCAAAGACCATGTCAATCCATCTACTACAGGCAATTATTTGAGCTCTGAAGCCCTATTGCTGTCATGAGCAAGGTCTGCCATGTATTTGAACATCAGTTTCTACATGCTCCTGCTTTTTTCTAAGATGGGTGAAGTTGAATATCTCCAACATAACATTTAAGCCCGAAACTCTTTCATGGTAGGTACTAAGCAAGAATGAGTTTTTCTGCTTCTGTTTGAAACAGGAAGGATGCAGACAAGTTTATTCTCAGAGGTTTTGTGCCAAGTAAAATGAATCTTGTGGTGCTCGAGGTGCACATAGTGAAGCATCTTGTTTCTAGGTACAATATGAAGAAAAGGCTCTTTTTTTCTAGCAGTAAGGAATTTTTTAACTCTTGCAAGATGGGAGGCAAAATACATTCAGCATACACTGAGGACAGGCTATGGAATTTTCTTTGATCTAAAGTAATGTCTGAATTCCTCTAAATTAAGTGATCCAGCTTGATACATTTTTACTGAAATGATGTGATACAACTACGCCATGGTCCCTTCATGGAGAGCAGTGTATTATGCAATGCTTACAGTCCAATAAGAGATAATTGTCTTGAGCCTTTCCACTTTTTTGCTTTAAAAACATTTCCAAGACTGTCTAACACCCAAATACAATTGCAGTAATCTGTTACTTACTATTGTTTGAGGGAATAAAGACCTTACTGATATTCATCTTAGATTACAAAGGCAAAAATAAGGTGATAAGTTGCCTCATAAACATGAGGCAAAAATTGTTTGCTGTATGAAAGTAAAGAATCTCTCTGCTGAAGGATATTTGATTTTGTTTCTCTAGAAAAAGTTCCCAACTTCAATATAATTTATCACTGCATTATTGTACTCAACATATGGAGACAACATCAAGGTTGTTTGAAATGGATTGTATGTTTAGTGTTTCTGCAGGGTTGTTACTGTAGCTTTTTGTCTACACAGGGCTGTCAGCTGCACATTCCATTATATTTACTTTGCAGTGTAATAGATTTTCCTCTCCTCTAGTGGTTTCCTGGTCTCCAATCAGAATTCCCACACTAAAGGTAATGTAGCAGGTTTATCCTGGTCATAAAGTGAATATACATGGGGTGATTTCTGCTGTACAGAGACTTTACTCATCTTATGGGAAAGATAATGCATATAATGCTAATATATGAATGCAATGCAGTATCTAAAGATATATATCCTCAGGAGGCAATTTATCTGAAGGGCTGTTTTTCTGATGTTCGTTCATTTGTGGGAAGATGGTATTCCCAGACTGAAAATGAAGCAAATGAAGGGACTTCCCTGGTGCAAAGTGATGGATGATGATTTTGTTGCTACTGTCAAGAGATGCATTAGACTAGGTTTCTCATTCTGACGATGCTAGATGAAAAGGGATTAATTTCATGACCATTTGGGAGACTGAATTTCCATTCTTAATTATAAAATGATGCCCTATTATAATTTTCTCTGAGGTACCTTGATGATTGAAGCTGAGTTACTTGAATCAGGGACACACAGAGGTTCCAGAAGGCCCAAAGGCAAAACTTGACGCACATGATTTACCATACTGTGAAAATCCAAGCTCCTTTCACAACAGGAACCCAAGGCAGACTGCCACCCTGACCCTCCACCCTCCTGCCTGTCCTGCTAAGAATGGATTTTTGTGAAACAGGTGCACGTTTGGAATTGGAAAGCAAGTGCTGTGATCCAAAAATACAATCCACCTGAGAAGCTATGGGACAAAACTTCCCGAGTCTTTCCTTGATGTGTGACCCTGTACTTTCCCAAGACTGGCATACGTTTTTGTATGAAACATTCACATACTACTCAAGACAACCAGTTTGCATTGTTAATCTGTTAACCATTTGCTCAGAAAGCAACTGATGCCCCTGTTGAAGTTCTCTGAAATGAAGCAAGGCACAATGGTGGGACTTAACTGATCAAATACATTTTAGAGACACCGGGCTATACCAGATTGCCTCCAGTCACAGGCCTAGCAGGTTGCAGACCCAGGGGCCCAATGCCATCCCTGCCAGGACTCTGAGGATTTAAAATGGCACAAGACATGCTGGTTTGAATGCAACAGTGACTGATTCTCATTAAGATAAGTGATGGGTTTGAGCCAGGGATGGTGTTGAAGGGGGCAAAATTTAGTTCTTTTGCATTGTCATTCCATGTCATTGCATGGGCATCATCAAAAACATAGTAAACCTATGTGACATTCCCTGACCAGAAGCGCTGGTGAAATCTAAGCCTGCAACTCATACATATGTCCTGACTGACAGCTATTTGGTGGTTTTGAGGTTTGGGTTTCTTCCATTGGTGTTAGTTCGCGTAACAGGATTGGTGGTAAGTGTTGGTTTTAGCAGAAGTCAGTTATACTAACTTGACACACTGAGTCTTTCTCTAATGTGATACAATGCCATGCAAAGATTACCTGACATAAACTGATGCTCAGGTCTGGATTGTCATGAAACTAATGGATATGGCTACACTTCTCTGAGAGCCACTGATGGATGAGGTCAGGTTTCACTGGTGTTTTGTGGTGCATGGCACTACATTTCTTTAACATAAACTAATCCATGTCAGGGAGTATCCTTGACTCCATTTGATATATGAGACTCAGTTTTTCCTTTTTGGACATAATGGGAATAAAAAGACACCTTTTTTAACTGTGCATCCACAAGCAATGCTGTATTTCTCTGTGTTCAGAGAAACTCATTCTCATGCATCGCTATATATTAAAGACTTGCAGGTTTTTTCTACTACAGTAAAACACAGCTACATGCATAAATACCTATCAGCAAAAAATTAGGTTGCTCCATCATTTATATCAGTAACATCAGTGGAGACAACATCTTTTGTCAAGTAGGCCAGTCTCATGCAGGCCTAAGTTATAAAGAGAAAAGCCATTTTATTAATCACTTTGTTGCACATTAGCAGTTTTCTTGGATATCCAGAGATAATGTCATATATTTCTTCTTAGGTTAGAAACAGGGAACCCTACCATTATATAGCAGTTACTCTCTGCAGCCATCAGTCTTATTCATCATCTGCCACTGGTAAATCTCTGTCATTTGGTATGTTTTACATTATCAAATAAATACTGATTCTGTTTATATCAGAGAAAAAAAGTAGTGTGCATTACTGATTTCAGGCAAAAAAGAAAACTAATGGTAATAAACTGCACGTTTTTGCTGTCTCAGACTGAAGTGGCTTCTTCAAAATGCAGCTTTCTTTGTTTGACTCCTATCAGGGAATTGAGGCCTCAAACATCACTGGGAACAGAGAAATCCAGCACTGCATGTTTCTTTTCACATGAAGGGGCAAGTGACACATTTTACACACAGAAGGGCATTGTAACTCATTTTCAGCTATTGTGACCACCACCCTCTGGGTCTGCCAACAATTACCTTGAATAATGGAATTTTATAGGAAAACTGATGAAAAGTAAGTAAAAGTTAAGTAGTCCAAAACCATTTCTGTGTCTGGGTAATACCCAGGATCTTACTGTTGTTAGGGTCTATTATGGATTTAGCCTACAGTAAAAGCTTTTGGATAAATTTTTGTGGTTATCACTCCAACTGGCACCTCCCCATGTCCCTCAAGGCCTGGGTCTCACCACCATCTGATAGTGACATCTTCATCCTCTGTCTTAGCCTTACACCTGTGTAGCTGTGGAAGCCCTGCTCCCATTCAGACCTCTCTATGCAATGAATACTGAGTGAAGACTTCACATCAATCTTTCAATTTCTGGTGCTAGATCTCTTTCACTGGGCATTTCAGGATGACCAATATTTAAACTAATAGTAGACAGTCTTCCATTTTATGAAAGAAACCACTGAATTAAGAAATGGTGCACAAAGAAGATGTTACTATCCTTTCAGCCTTATAAGATATACTATTTCTTTGGTAACTTCTGTTCTCTGGGGGCTTAAATGGGAGATGTGCCCATACTGTGCAATACAGTGGCTGGCAAAGTTGCCTAAGCTAGTGCCATACAAATGAGTTCTGGAAAAGCAAGCAATTTAGTCATGCAGGTATCACACGCTTAAATAACACTGCTGTGAGGTGGTTAACATCAAATGAGATGGAAAACATAGTTCTACTGCTTCCAGGCCATGGTAGTGCATCTTTCCAATGCTACATCACATCATGCTGGTGTGGCAGCAGGTACAAAGTTACCCCAGATGTCTTTGCACAGAATTCATGCTGTGTGTATGCCTCTTTTCTGTCTTTGCATGAGACACCAGTGATGATACTCATCACTATAAAGTTACTCAGTTCTGTAATTATGTCTACTGGGATGAAATATAATTTCACTCGGAAGTTCTTATCATTTCTGCAGAAAATCTTGGCCTCATACAGTATATACTATAGAAAATAACTGTCTCATACTTCATCTTGGAGAAACACAGATCTAAGTTTCCATTTATAGTGTAAATATGGGATGCTAGAGAAACCCAGCTTCTTTAGATCTGGAAAATGATACACATGATTTTAAGCAAAACAATCAGTTGCAGTTCTCTTCAGTCAGGAAATCATTGGCATATCACTAGCATTACTTTAAGCTACGCATCACTGTGATTATTAATTCATTTCATAACTCAATAACTTCAAGCTCACACAACTCTGCTACTACCAACATTCTTTTACCTGCACTCTTCTACTTCAGAAGAGTGAACAACACACTGTGTGTGTTTCTGTGTCTCACCTCCTTACATTTCACTTTCTACTGGGCATTTTGGAATTTGCTATCATTTGATCTGGAAGAGACCCAAGTTTCAGCATTGTTCTCAGGAGAAACAGGCATGATGTATCATCTTACAGTAGGAAAATCCAGTTTCCTGCATCGGCTTTAAATCAAGGAATCCAAATATTGAATTATTCCAAATATGAAATATTTGGAGCTTTCCTGGAATAAACAGTTCCATGAAGGAGGGTTTTACTGATTAACTGCGATGAATGATGTTCTGGCTTTTGTGTCTACAATTACCTGTGAAAGCTGGTGTTGTGAAAGAAAAAGGTACAGCAGGTTGGGCTTCTTAACAGACAGAGACAGATGTGATTGCTTTCATATTATATGAATTTTAGAGAAAGTTTTATTATTGTGAAAGAATTCAGGTGGTGTTTTTTTCTCATATAAAGTGCTATATCAAGCCACAGTCATAGAATCATGGAATCACAGAATGGTTTGTGTTTGAAAGGACCTTAAAGCTCATCCAGTTCCAACCCCTCACCATGGGCAGGGACACCTTCCTTTAGACCAGGTTGCTCCAAGCCTTGTCCTACCTGGCCTTGAACACTGCCAGGGATGGGGCAGCCACAGCTTCTCTGGGCAACCTGTGCCAGTGCCTCAGCACCCTCACGGTGAAGAATTTCTTCTGAAGATCTAATCTAAATCTCGCCTCTGTCAGTTTACAGCCATTCCCTCTTGTCCTGTCACTACATGCCTTTGTAAGAAGTCCCTCTCCAGAATTCTTGTAGGCCCATTTAGGTACTGTAAGGCTGCTATAAGGTCTCCCCAGAGCCTTCTCTTCTCCCTTGAATTTAGAAAGCGCATAGGAGGTCAGAATAAAGAAACTGGCAGTGTCTGCTGCTGTTTTGTCCCAGAACCTATGATGATGCATCCCTGCGGCGGCTGCTCCATTATCCCGGCTGTGCTGACCTCTGCTGGTGCTTCCCCGAGGCGCGACGTTTTCCTGTTCTCGCTAGTTTTCAAGCGTCTCGCACTATAGCAGAGCAGCAGTGCTTCCCCTTCATGAATCCTTTCAGGTTCTCCCGAAGTATTTGGTCCACGATGCGAAGTGATGAATTCAGTTTCGGAGATGCAGAAGCACATCCTCATGTTCAGCTTTTCTCCATTGCTCTGCTCCTCAATCGTGGACCAAAAGCATACAAGCTTCCTGCTCTGCTTTCTCCAGAAACCCGAATTTTCCTGTGCTCTGTGATACCTTTAGGCAGGCAAACAGGATGTGCGTTCTGCTGTGAGCCAAGCTCTCCCTTTCTACGCTCACCTCCACTGCTATTCAAAGTATGCATTTTACTCTATTTTTAATTTAGAGAGTTATGCTTGTGGTATAACAATTTGGTCATCTCTGTCAACAGCAGTGTTATCACAGTCTCTAGACTTCCATCAGCTACTTGATGCCTTTAAGCTGAAAAAGGGTAGGTTTAGATTAAATATTAGGAAAAAAATATTCACTATGAGGGTGGAGAGACACTGGAAATGTTGCTCAGAGAAGTTGTGAATGCCCCATCCTTGTTAGTGTTCAAGGCCAGGTTGGATGGGGCTTTGAGCAACCTGGTCTAGTGGAAGGTGTCCCTGCCCATGGCAAAGGGGTTGGACTGCATGACCTTTAGGGTCCCTTCTAACCCAAACTGTTTTATGATTCTATGATACTCCAGTATAATAGAGCAGCTTTATTCAGCTGAACAGACTTACTGTTTAATCTGGCCTTTTCATTCATGCCATAGTTCAAATGTTTAAAAGAACAAAATTCATCCCTGGCTAATGGTTCCTGTCTGGCAAAATGTTTCAAAGCTCTGCATAGATACATTAAGCACATCAGGTATTTTCCAGCATCCGTTTTCAGCATGATTCATGTTATTTTCCCTCTAAGTACACAAAGAACTGCCTTTCAATGTCTGACAAACAACTCCTGACACTTCACTGGGAATTCTGCATGTGTAAGGCTCAAATGAAGCTTAAGCAAGGACTGCAGGTTAAACTCCAGAAGGACTTTGACACTTCTATATGGACTTACCTTGTAAGTGCATGTTGACTCACTGAGTCACTGAGTAAGGCACCCTGACCATTTCAGGGGTACGACACGGTATTTAGTACAAATCAGTATTGCACAGCTTCTGTAGGTGCCTTCTGTGAAACCAGACTCAATTCCTTCCTTCGCTTATGAAACTGAAATCCTCCTCTCCCTTTGGCAGGACCCAGTGAGGAGCTGGGTGCCAAGTCTCAGCACCTTTTCTGCTAAGGTTGTTCAGTGGTTCAATGAAGAATTCAGGATTGACTGTGCAAAATAAAGCAGTATCTTGTAATCTAGTGGTTACCCATTAGGTAATGCCTGCATTATTTTAATGAATTTAGTTCTTCAGGATTTGACCTCTAATTAACACTATTGTCCTTTGCTGTTACCTTTGAGTGTTCTGTTTTATTTTTGGATATTCTCTTCGGGCCTTTCTTCACAAGGAAACAAGGAGCATTATTAGCCTGTGCCAGTTCCTCATTTGATTTTGGTTATTATATAGGATAAAAGTAGAATTAGAATCCAAACACTAATCGTTATCAAATAGCTTTTGTATAATGATCTGTTCCTAAATTAGAACCTTATTTGTTTTCTGACCATAGAATTGCTCTTCCATTTCAGTTTCCCTGAATGATCTTTCTCCCCATCCCTTGTTTTAAGGGCCATACCTTCATTCATTTGTCACATGAGTAAGGAGAAGGTTGAATCAATTAATCAAAGCCTTGCAGAGCAACACTGAGCAATGTAATGGTTGGTTGAACCTTGCTCTCAATGTAGACCTCAGCCTTAGAAATTCCAGAGTAGGTGTTTCCTTTTCACAAAGGCAACCTTGAGGTGTTAAAACAATTTTCATTCTTTTTTGGTGTCACCCTTAAGCAGGATCAAACTGAAGAGCTGCAATAAAAATCATGTCTGTAACCTCACTCCTGAGGCTTGCCTGTTAAAACATCACACTACCACAGGCTTCTGGTTTTGTACTTGTAATTTAGTGCAAGGGTAAGGAAAGGGCAAGAAAGAAGAAAACTTCTAGAAGAGTTAATTAATGGTTATGTAAATAGCAAATCCTTGCCACAGCTGTGTACTAAGACTTTATTACAACAGTTTACTGTGTGCTTTACAAGGTCTAGGTCTGGAAAACAGTAGCAAGCCAGCTCCTTAACACATTTCCAGGTGGAGGCTTTACTAGATCTTGAGAAATTTTATCCGGAAAGAGTAACGTCAAGTAAGGAGGACATTGCTGTGAGAGACTGCTGAGCAACTGACAACAGTGCTGACACTCAGAAAGATGGAAAACAGAAATGGGATGGGCCCTCCTTGAGCCTAGGTCTAGAGGAAGTTTCGTCAACAGATGAGGTGGAAAACCTCTTCCAGAAATGCAGCCAACTTTGATCACTCAGCTGAACTCAATGCTTGAAGACTAGAAATGTATATATGTCCTGACCAGAAAGCAACTGAAAGGAATATCTTGAGCAGTCCTTTCCCTGTCCTCTTCCAGAGGGACTTCCAAATAGATGAATCTGCTATATTTTTCTGAAGATTAATTGGACTTAAATCTTTCGTACATTATTCACTTCATCTCAAGCAACAGCAGTTTACATTTCAAACTAAGACTTTCTCTTTTTTTTTTTAATAATCTGAATGCAGGAAATTACTTCCGCTGCTACTAAAATGCAAAGTTATGTTTTCTAAAATGTATTTTGAGAGCCCTGTGGCCTACTTAAAAAAAAAAAAAGGTGTCTACTCAATTTAATGGTATCTGATTTCAATTTCCTTCTGTATAGTTATCAGGAGCTAAATACTATATGTACCTGAATCCATTAGCCCAAATCAAAATCAGGGAGGACAGAGCATACAGACTGATGACAATATCACAGTCTAAAGCTGTGTGTAAATATTATTTCTGCATATTTACGTGGGCCAAGCTTATATTTAGCCAGTTGTGTTCATCAGCAACTCATGACTCACAGTAAAAGCAAGAATGGTCTTTACGCTCATTTGCTTTCTGGAATTAGAGAGGAAATGATTTTTCATGGCTCAGTAAAGGTAGTAATAATTGCTGACAGGTTTATAACAGTTCACAGGGAAAGTGTTTACTGGTGGTTGATTGTCAAATGTAGGACCACAAGCAAATGAACTGAATCAGAATAATAATTCTCGTGTTGTTTCTAAGAAATTTGAAAACTGAGAAAAAGGCAAGGTGATTGTTGTGTGGGAACAAAGAAGTGCCATAAAATCAAATTAGATTGGAAAGCATCTCAAGAAGTGGCTGTCTACTGTTCAGTCTCAAGACTGGGTCAAGCACTGAGTCAGTCCTGACAGACGTCCTTCTTACCTGTTTGTAAAAGACTTTCAGTGCATAGTCCATACCCAGAAAACCTATTCTTGGGCTTTAGCAAGTAAAGGTTTCCCTAAGATCTAACCTAAAGCTTCCTTGCTGTATTCAGGCACTCTACTTCTTCCTACCCGCCTTTGAGATGAAGAACAGATTTTTCTTCTTTGCACCAATATTTTCTATTTTCAAAACTGTTATAATATCCTGTCTCGTTTTTCCTCCCACCTCAACATCTCCTTCACTTTAGGCTATCAGTCTTGCTTCACCTTATTCTCCATGTTTCATAGGCTTCTGACCATTCTTGCTGCTCTTCTCCATGTTTTCTCCAATTAGCCCAGATTTCCTTTGGAGTGCAATACCCAAACCCAAACACAGGGCTCCAGCTGAGTTCTTAGTATAGAAAAATTCATAGTTACTACATCTTGCAGAGGTCTCTTTAGTTTGAAGTGTATGTTTGCCTTTTCTGTATAATAACACAATGATGCAGAATCCTAGTCAGCTCACAAACCCCAGACCCTTTTCTAGAGAACTAATAGTTAACAGGTCAATATTATGGTACTTAATCTTACTATATACACATCTTTTAAATTACTTCTGTCTAAATGCAGTATTTGGCACTTTTTCCTATTGCTTTTATTCTGTTTTCAGCTCTTACCTCCAATCTATTAAGACATCTTTTCCAGACACTTTTTCTTCCCTTAGTGCTTCCCATCTTATGTTGTCTGAAAGCTGAAAAACCCCACGTTACTCCATATTGGATCACCCAAACTAATTAATGAAAATATTGTATAATACCAGATCCTTGCAGAATTGAACTTTACATATCCTTGTGTTTTGCTAGGAAATTGTCTTGTTAACTAAACTCAAAATAGTGTGTTTTCTGGGCAGTGTTCTGTCTATTCTATACTACATACATGTAAATCTTGCTTCCTTAAAACGACATGAGAATCAGTGTCAACAGCTTTGCTAAAGTCACTGTATATGAAATCCACCATTTCCACTGACTTATAAGGCCTGGTGTCATACAGTAAAGTAAATGAGGTGGGTTTGATACGATTAGTTAATGACAAATCCATGTGGATCATTCCTTGCCTTCTTCTTCTGTTCCAAGCACTAATACATATTCTGTTTGACTATTTGTAAGGAAGCCAAAATTAGGCCAGTAAATATCCTTTTCTTTGTGCTCTGGTGTTACAGCATTACAGTCATCTTCACAGATTCTCAAGGAGTTGTAGCTGGGAGATCCCATGAGTCAGTTCTATAGGTACTCTAGCATGCAGCTTACAGGGCTCTCTAGTTTGAAAACACGCAGATCTCTACGTACTAACCACCCTCCTCTAGTATTGCTCAAAGCTATGTGTAAACAGCAACATGACAAAGAATTATGTATTAAAAAAAAAAGCAGAATTAATTTGGCTATATTGGGACTACTTTTCTCCATGGCCATAGGTTTCAGTCTGTTTCTGATAGGTATATATGACTTTGCAACTGCAAAGAGAATAACTCCTTGTCTGCCTGTCCGTTTTCATTACATTAATGGAACTGTATTAAGAATATTTTAAAATTTGACATGTGAGCTTCAATCTAATGTTCCAAACTCCGATCACATGAGTTGCAGCACATATTTTTAATCAGATTTCCTCCTCTGACAAAGCATTTTGGAATTACTACAGATATTTAATTTTGTTAACTCTGAATACAAGGAGGTGTAGGTGCCTGTTCCAACAACATGGCTGTCTCCACACCCGGCAGATGTGTGGTGGGTGAGCCTGGCTATATGCCAGGTGCCCAAGAAAACTGCTCTGTCACTACCCCTCCTCAGCTGGACGGGGCAGAGGATAGGGAGATCATTGACCAGTTACCATCACAGGCACAAGAAGACTCAACTTGGGGAAATTATTTTAATTTATTGACAATCAAATCACAATAGGAAAATGAGAAATAAAGCTAAATGCCAAAAACACCTCCCCACCACCCCTCTCTTCTTCCCAGGCTTAATTTTACTCCTGAATTCTCTTCCTCCTCAATCCCAGCAGCACTGGGGGAGTGGAAGTGGGGGTTGTGGTCAGTTTATCACACGGTGTCTTTGCTACTCCTTCATACTCAGGTGTAGGATTCTTCATACTCTTTCTCTGCTCCAGCCAATACATGCCTCTAGCGAAGTGTCAGCAGTTTTTTAAAGTGTGACCATTAAAACTGGAGCAGTCCGATCATGTACGGTTGATGCTTATGGCCAAAAGCTGTAATTAGGAGTTGCAACAAAAAACTGGCAAATTCTGTAGTTGTAAATGCATTTCTTCTCTAAAAAACCAGACAGTTGGGGTATGTTAGTGATCAGTCTTTGTCTGGATCAGAAATTATCTGAAATCAAAATTAGTCATATTTGACTAACCCTTAAATGCTTAAGGGCTAAATACAGGTTTCTCATTCCCTTTGAGACTATATTGCCCTCAATAACTTCAAGAATTTAGACCACTGCCTGATTATCCCTTAACTTAGAGAGTACAAGAAAGTAGTATTACCTTTAAAGTCCATGAACAATTGGGATACACTGAAATTAATAACAAAAGCCTTTGATGAGAGCAAGGTTATAATCAATGCCGAATGGTGAAGCTCAACCAATATGAATGAAGAGAAAGACCATTGGTTTCATTTCTTTGTCTGATGTTTTGATAACATCATGGCATTAACTTCAGCAGAACTGAGATCTGGCACTGAATCACAGCGTTGGTCACTTGACTTATTTACAGTGAGCCAGCAGGAACAGTCACCCCATTAAGAGGCAGTGCTTATTGCTTCCAGTCTTTTTTTTCGCATCACCTAAATCTTCACACCTTGATATTCCTTTCAGGCTTTCAGTATTTAAAGTTTATGTCTAGAAGTGCTCATAAAGCAAACCTGAAAATATAAAACTTTAAAAATATTTTTTTTTTTAAATTTCAGCCAAACAGAAAAAATGTGTATGAACACTAAATGCTGTTCAAAGGAGGAGGGAACAGCTGGCTTAGCCTCCAACATTGTCCCTGCACATCCAAGCTGGAGTTGTTCCCAGAGAGTGGAGAGCTCAGACCTTGCTCATGAGGGGCTGGAAAACAGACCATGGACATATCTCCTTTCTGTAGAGGCAGGGGAGCTCAGTGCCCTTCCTTCCCCATGGATCCCAGATGGGATCCCACATGGAATGAGATGCTGGTGAGTCAGTTTTGCAAAGCAGTTGGCAGTGCTGCAACATCCCAAAGGTTTGTCACTGAGCTCTGCATACATGAAAGTTGGGTTCATTGCTACCCCCAAAGAAACTTAATGAAGGTGACCTTAAATGCCTCAAATACCAGCTCAGAGCTCAGGCACCATCTGGAAACAATGAGCTGGTAGAAGCCGAGGTGCTGATGCACCGAATTAACACAGGACCCAGGTGCTGACATGTTACTTCCAGCTCTCCCTCAGCCTCAGCTTGTCCCACACATGGATTTTGCCTGCAGGGACTCTGCAGTCTGAGGGGCCAGAGGCTGCTGTGCTGGTGTGTTCACTGTAGCTGAAGCTGGGTGAGACGTGGCCGAGGTTCAGAGAAAGATGTTTTCCTCTTCTGCAATATATTTCTCTAGGATTTTTCAATTTCTAGGTCTTTTTCAGCATACTTCTATGCTCATTAGTTTTCTTAGCTTGTTTTTCTATGCTACGTGTTTCCTTCTTACATTTATTCCCTCTATTGTTTCATCCAAATGTAAGATTTTTTCATTATTTTTGCTTTCCATTAGTTTATAGCATTTTATTCTGGTTTAATTTTCCCCTATCATTTCTCTTGTTTCATCTCAGTCTTCCCCTCCTCCTTTCCATCACCATATTTACATTGCTCTTTCAAGGCCCATTTTCTATAGCCCTCCCCACATAATCCCTGGACACACACTCCAACCCCCATACCAATCCTTTTCCTTTTTCTACTTATAACCTTTTGTCCTTTTACTTTTTTTTCCCTTCCAATGCACATTTTCTCCCCCTTCTCACATCCAGATGTTTTTCCCTCTCTATCTCCAGCTGTGCGAATAAATGACTTTTTTGTTTGTTTCAAGGAAGTTTGGTCAATCCTGAAGAAAATTACTTATATTTTTCAAGAAACTGAAACTGCGTAAATGTTCATTTTGCGTAAATGTTTCAAGTAGGACAAACTGAAAAAAATGATGAGTTTGATTTTTAAGAATTTTTTAATAAATAATAGCTGAAGTAAAGTTGTAAATGCAGGAGGGACTAAAAAAAATAAAATCAAAGCATTTTTGACTTCGGAGTGGAGATAAGGGCAGGGTGAGTAGCTTTCCATTCCTTTTTTGCTGTGAGTAAAGGTAGGATTTCTACCCAAAATAACTCAGGTAGGTCCCACTACACCTTCAAATGTATTTGTTGTGATCAAAACTGATGTTTAGGGAGCAAAGCAATTGTGGCTAAAAATTTTATTCTAGCTCTAATTTCCATTTCCTCTCT
>NW_009931232.1:62786-112556 GCF_000696875.1 Nestor notabilis
CTACGTCTAGCCTGTCCAGTATGGTTAGATGCAGAGAGCATGGAGGAATGGTGAGATTTTTATGGATGTTTGGATGTTACTCTAAAAAAGAGAGAGTTGCTATTTTCCCAAGCAGGGAGTATCAACTGTGCTTTCTTAGGTATCCCAGTCCTTCGCTTCCTGGAACAGCAATTAAAATACATCCCAGCTGGCTTAAAAATCTTACATCACATCTAGAGCACAGAAGCTTCTTACTATTGACAGCAGTTTCTTATGAAGGGGGCAAGTGCATTTCTTGCAAATGTTCTGCTGCACTTAAATCCACAGAGGCAAAGCATTAGTCTCAGATGAAGGCTACAAAGTGAAAAACAGCAGCTTGAGGACCACCACACTCTGCCTTGGGACATGCAATACAATTTCTTTGGATTCGGATGGGAGCCACATCTGGGTACCTGGGAGAAGGATCCAGTCCTGAATGCCATGGGGTTTTTTGTCCATTGTGCCTAGATTCACAATTAGCAAAAAGATTTTGTGGGAGAGGCGGGAAAAGAAGAGGAAACTGCCAATGAGAAGGTATTCTTCGCTCATAAATCCCAATGCATTGAAACACAGATTAGACCCCCTCTTTCTTTTTAGCCATCCCCTGCCTAGAGTCACTCAATCCTGAAATTTGCTGAACTGTTCAGCTCATGTCTACCCCGAAGTAATGACTTGGCAGGCCTATTTCTAACAGTGATTAATGAAGCTTTTCAGAGGCAACCCATTATTTGATCCAAAGTTAAAACAGTGGTTCATCATTAATCACTACAAGACCTAGGATCACAGATTCATAATTCTCAGCAAGCCCAT
Organism: Nestor notabilis; assembly: GCF_000696875.1. Classification (NCBI taxonomy): domain Eukaryota; kingdom Metazoa; phylum Chordata; class Aves; order Psittaciformes; family Psittacidae; genus Nestor; species Nestor notabilis. Next base: position 63,615 of record NW_009931232.1, read on the forward strand.
TTCATTAAGGGTCCCACTCTTTCTTTTGTTAGCCCAGGGCTCCCCCATTTCCCCACCCCTTGCAGCCACCCTCCTGGCAATCCATTTCCAGGTCCTCTCACATAAAAAGTCACATGCTCTTGGGAATATTTTTCAGGCTCTGCAGCCTTCCAAAACTACATCATCTTTTAGATTTCAAAAATTCCCCTTCCCTTAGAAAAATGTCTCAAATTATCAAATATGAGCCAACATTGGCACCCAGTGGCTGAACAGATTAATCACAGATACATATTCCCTTGAGCCCACCTTTTCTGTTCTTCAAAGATAGTTTTTCCTCTGGGATGTATGCAGTACTTTTACACAGCCTTCCCACTCTACGCCGTCTAGGCATGGCTGTGAACTAGTTATGCTAAGAAAAGAGAAGGAACATACATGCTGTGGCTGGTTGTCCCCTCTGCCAGGGCCTATCAAAGACACTCCACAGAATTCACCAGGTGGGACTAACATCACCAAGTCGCACAGGGTGAGGAGCCCTACACTGGCTCCCAGGAGGCCACGGCACCAACATGACACCATTTGACATCCAGCAGACACACTACATCTGCCCCTGCAGGTAGTCTTGCCTGCTTGGAGAAGGGCTACAGCTGAGTTTGTAAGTCCTGGTCCCCAGCAGAGCTGTAAGATCCTCTTAATGGTATGACATGGGGCCTTTGGAAAAGTAATTTTGAACCTTTTGTCTCTAAATAACCTTTCTGAACTTGCCAATGACTTGTATTGGGAGAATGTGGTGGGTTGACCTTGGCTGGACCCCAGGTGCCCACCAAGCTTCTGTATCACTGCCCTCTTCAGCCAGATGGGGGTTAGGGAAGAAAATAGGATAGAAAAAAAAAAATATCATGGGTCAAGGTCAAGGCAGTTTAAAAGAAAGTAAAAGCAAAGACTGTGTGTGGAAGCAAAAGAAAAAAAAAGCTTTATTCTCTACTTCCCATCAGCAGGTGATGTTCAGCCTCTTCATGTTGGGAAGTAAGGCTTCAGCAGGCATAGCAGTTGCTCCGGAAGACAAATATTGCAATAACCAATGTCCCTCTTCTCCCTCCTTTCTCTTAGCATTTATTGCTGAGCAGGCATCACATGGTATGGAACATACCTTTGGTCAGTTTGGGTCAGCTGTCCTGACTGTGTCCCCTCTCAAGATCTTGCCCATCCCACAGCCTATCAGCGAGGTGGGCATGTTAGAGAAACAGTTTTGATGCTGTGCAAAGCCTTGATGCTGTGCAAGCACTGCTCAGCCGTAGCCAGAACGCTGGTGTGTTATCAACACTTTCTGGCTACTAATACAAAGCACAGCACTAGGAGGGCTGCTATGGGGAAAATTTACTCCATCTCATCCAGATCCAATACAATCTCCACCCCTTGCTCCATACCATTTACATCATGCTCAGCTCCCATATATCTTCTAATCATCCCATTATATTTAATCATCATTACTGAAATCCCTTCTTACCCACACTTAAACTACATTCTTAAACCATCTTTATACCCAGCATAGAGATTTATACATTAACTAATATCTGCTGTTCTGTAACACATAGATAGAAGCTTCCTTCACTCCTTCATATTTTCATAAGAACAGGCTATGACTTGGGCCCCGTCTGTAAAGATGGGTGCTCAGGACAGGAGAAGAAGTATGTTTAATTGTTGGGCACCAACACTGGCTTGGTTTGGATCATCGTTGCATTTGTCTGGTTCCTTGCAAAACTCTTTGTCATTTCAGGTCATTCCTATACTTCCTACAACATACAACTCACATCACAGATTTTATTTCCCCCAGGGTTAAATCACCTTGAGGCACACACCAGGTCTCCTTCTTCAGTTCACTACGGGGACCCTATCTCCTCCCACAGTATGTAGGAGTTGGACCAGAAAGGTTAGAAGATCCTCTGATGTTAACCATCGAAGTGGCTTCTACTAAATTTGTATCCCAGTGTTCCCATGCCCCATTGCCCAAAGCTCTCAACCTAGTCTTTTTTTCATTGTGTCTCCCAATCTTTCCAGAGGCTTGCGGGTGACCGGGGATGTGATACACTCACTCGGTGCTGTGGGGTTTTGCCTAGGTGTTTATGAAGTTATTTCAGAAATGAGTTCTACTGTCTGATTCAATTCTTTCTGGGGTACCACATCACCCCAGAACTTACCTTTCAAGGACTAAGACTGTGTTTCGGGCAGTGGTATGGTTTACAGGGTATGTTTCTAGCCAACCAGTAGTTGCTTCCATTATGGTGAGTATGTAGCACTTGCCTTGTTTTGTTCATGGCAGTGGTCCAGTATAGTCAATTCACTACGCCTCACCATATCAAAAATCCAGCCACCACCCTCTGTTCCAGGGAAACTTTATTCGTGTGGCTCTCCTGAGAGAGAATATGCATTCTCCAGAATCCCAAAAGGCCTAGGAAAGCTTGCGTTTCCTTCTCGTTAGCTCGTGGAGAAGTGGTTGCTATCTTGTTGACCACATCCATAGGCAAATGATGGGATCCATGCTATCATTGCATTTCCAAAAACTGAATCTCCTGTGCAGATCCCTTGATCTTGGTTTTTTTCTTTTCTTTTTTTTTAATGGCAAAACCAGCTTTCAGAAGAATCTGAATTACTTTTTTTCCTTCTCAGACACTACTTCTGCCTTGTGCCCCATACAATGATGTCATGAATATATCGTACATCTTGAAGAGCATCACCTCTTCCAGTGCAGTCTGCCATCCATGGCAGATGATAGAGCTGCGCTTCCACCCCTGGGGCAGTTGATTCCAGGTGTACTGGACACCACCTCACATGAAAGCGAAATGTGGCCTGTGCTCTGCTGACGAAGGAATTGAAAAGAACCACACTGTCCATGTAAATTGTAGTCTATCACTTGTCCGGCTTTGACTCCATTTCATATTGGAGCTGAGATGTGTAGTACAGAAGCATTCAGTTGTGCCATCACTTTAGTCAGGCCACAATAGTCTACTGTTAATCTCCACCCTCCATCAGACTTTTGCACTGGCCATATGGGACTATAAAAGGGTGAGTGAGTCTTGGCTCTCCAGTTGATGAATCAGCTCATGGATGGGAGCCAGGGAGTCTAGATTTGTGCAATATTGCTACTGGTGCACTGTCCTGGTAGCAATTGTCACTTGCTGTTCTTCAACTTTCAGCAATCTCACAACAAAGGGATCTTCTGAGAGGGCAGGCAGGGTAGAAAGCTGTTTGATCCTCTTTGTGTTCATAGTGGCTACATCAAAAGCTCATCAGTACACCTATGGGTCCTTGAAGTATCCTCTCCTGAGGAAGTCTATTGTTTAGATTAACATGTTCCCAAGCTCAGCAAAATAAAGACATAAGCAGTGCAGCCAACAAACTCCATGACCCAGGCAGAAGCTTACCACTTACTAACTACTACAGCTATAGCTTGCTTAATACAAAACTGCCATTGTCTCATGCTACACAGTTGGTGCCAAAAGGGACTGTGGTGGTTTGACCTTGTCTGGATGCCAGGTGCCCACCAAGCCACTTTATCATTCCACTCCTCATCAAGAAGGGATGGGGGAGAAGAAAATATGATGGAAAAAAATCATGGATCAGGATAAAGGCAGCTTAATAAAGCAAAAGCAAAGGGTGCATGCAGAAACAAAGAAAACGATATAAATTCAAATCTGAAGTTCAAATAAATCTTTTATCATCTTATAGAAATGAATAACTTGGCTTGATCCCATCAGAGGAACAGCTGTGGGACATTTCCTTTAGTCCTTTTAGCAAGAACCAGCTTCTTCAGTCATTGAATTGAAAATGTTTCATCAGCTTTAATCATAATGTCTCTAATCAGATGTAAAAATTAAGGCATGGAGGAGTAAACATCTTTTTGTTCAAGTCTACACAGAAAACTATTGGAAGAATCATGAACCACTCTCCCTGTAGGATAGTGCCCCTTCCAGCACTTATTACGACTATGTCCTTATAACTGTAGTGTTAACTAATGAGAAGCTGTACTCATGTTTTTAAACAATGCTTTACAATAACCAAATCCATTTGAGAACACATCTTTTCTTTTCAATTCTACCCTGTTACATTTACCTCTAATCCACTAAGCAATATTATAGACATGGAAGGTAGCAAGATGCTAGTGCTTTACACTGGAAGTGTGGATGCTGCATGGGATTGAAACCCTACCTGAAAACAGACGCTCAATGGCTTACAAAATTGCACACATCTATACATGAAAAGGAAAAAATGTATTTCACTAATAAAATCAAAAAATAGTATCAGAATTCCCTCAAACACGTAATTTTGAAGAACTTATCACAAATAAAAAGTTATGTATGAAGAAAAGCCATGTTAATTAATTTTCCTTTCATTCTGAGAAACTTGCTTCCCAGGGAAGACTTTCCATACTGCAACCAAGGTTGTGAGATACAATGCAGAACAGCATGAACAATGAACCTGCTCCGTGGCACACCAAGTAGGACTGCTGAGATCATGATCGGTTTCAAAATGGAAACAGCTAGCATAAGAGAAAACTATATCTGTTCTGCCAGCCTGCAACCTTGCAGCTTTACTGGAGAGCTGTCCTGGAGCTGTAAGTGGTAACAGTTTGACCACAGAGTACAGTGGCCTGGTGTCCCACCAGACCAGACGTCCTCTAACCGGGTAAGCTCTGAGTTGGAGATTTGAGCTGGCCCTGCAGGAATCCCAGGAATGTGCCGGTTATGACTGCTCAGCAGGGTGCTGCTTTCTGTGTATAACCTCCTGCCTCTCCAGGATACCATCCCTCCCAGGACAGTGACATGCAATGCAGAACATTTGGGTGCAACTGGTTACTTGCAATCAGACATCAGATGATGATCTGTGGCCAGAGCTTAGACAGGAGGCACAGTGTGTGTACGTCTTTCTACAGGCACGCACATAAGGAAACATTACAGCTCTGCAGATGTGCCCCAAAACACCAAAACTTTGCCTTCTACCCAGCCGAAAGCGCTGCTGTGTGCACAGGCTCCCTCACCTCAGCCGCCTCCAGAGCAGGCTACTTTTTAGCATGCAGCTACACATGCTTCCACACCTCTTCAGCCTTCACTCGCAAGCTCAGCCTTCCAGTAACACCGCGATGCCGGCAGATGTGGTGTTAATGTGATACTGGCAGCTGCTTGAAGGGAAATCAGCAGCACTCCCAAACACGGAAAGTTCCCAAACTCACCTTTTTTATTGCTGGTGATTTGGCACAATGCCTGCTCAGCTGCTGCTGGCTGACACTTTAGCCACACCTCGAGGACATTGCTCTGTGGCTCGGCATTGCCTGTGTATGTGTTTGCAAGAGGTTCTTTCCTTTATGCTCCACAAGCTTATAGAAGGCAGGGAGAAGATTTCCTTCCCCTCCCCCCAAACCCTTTATTTTCACAGGCTTTGCTCAGGAACTGATTGGGAATACTCGTTGGGAATATATTCTGTGTAAATAGTTTCTTCTTCTGCCTGCCTCCTCTGTGCAGCCAGGAATGTGGGATTTATGAAGCCAGAAAAAGACTATTCTAAAGAAGCCTGTCTCTTTCGCGCCAGCAGTTAAGATATCCAGCCGGTCTGAGGCAGACCTTAGTCCTGTCCCCTTGGCATTTATACAATCTACATTAGATAATGAAGTAAAAGCAGACATGATCTGAAGACCACCTACTCAGCTGCCACCCACCCTCCCAACCACCATTACTGACATACCACCCCTTCCTTGGTGTCCCTGCCACACCATACCCAGCAGCAGGAGCAGGAGTGATGCCACAGCCCTGTGCTGAAGCCCAGATCGTGCTTTGCTCACTGGAGTCCTGCTTCTCCAAGCACCACAGCTCTCCCCTGGACACAGCCTGGCTGCACCTAATTTGCAGCCCTGCTACACGACCCTGTAGACACCCAAAGAAGTTGGGAAAACTTCCAGAGCTGTCCAGTGCCCACCTGGGTGCTCAACCATCCCATTACTTAGCGCTGTAGCGTACACGATGCTGAGGGGAGTTTGCCAGTGATACAGCCCTCCGGAAGGCATCAGGGAGGCAGGCTGCGAAGAGCAAATTAAGACTCTTTGTTTTAAGAAGCTCTGACAGAGGCAAAGGGAGCAGCTTTCCGTATTTTTCTGTAGGTCTCTTTCCTTTAGGTGGCAGTATGTGGTTGCAGCTCCCCTCCGCACCGCCTGCGCTCCCAGCCCTGCCGCCCAGCATCCTCTGCCTGGGCTCACCCATCGCTGGGTTAATTTTCCAGAAAATCCTGCACAAGCAATTAAAATGTTAATGTTGTGAGGGAAATGCCTCCGTTGAAGTAAACTCATTCGAGAGTCAGTTGTGCTCGGTGGAAGGGGAACAGTCTATTGATTTTGAACAAGGTCATATCTCATCAGACTTGCCACCTGGATTATTTTTGTTTGCGCTGATCAGCTACAGAGCCCTTGATTTCACAGCGAGTTTGAAATCACCTTAATGAAGCAGAAATTCGGGGGGGGTTGGATGGTTTCCCTCCGAAGACTTTTCTTTATTACAGAAATGTGCTCCCTCACCTGTTTATCTCTGACTACCTGCTCACCTCTGTGCTTGCTAACCTCTAAAGCAGCAGTAACTGATGCAAAACTCTCAGCCCTGGCAGCTGCCAACCAGATTGACACCTTGCACTAGGATCTGTGCTGCAGCCAGCCAGCAGTGCTTTCCCTCAGGAGGGTGGGAATGCCTCGAAGTGGAATTCTGTTAAAAAACAAGAAATTCAGCAGAGATATTTGTGTGGCATAGGGTACTTCTGCACTGTACTTCATTTATAGAAGAAAGAGCTATAACAGAAGGAAAGTTGTACACTATTCATGGCAGTTCTTGCTGGTGGAGGCTGCCTTGCACACTGGAAGACTAACCCCATTAAGACAAGGTATGCTTAGTAAGAGTGTGCTGGTATTTCATTATGAGCAAGAAACACCTGGGACAGAGAAGCAGAAGCACCTAAAGTCTGATTTCATTTGCAGATTCCTTGTGGTCTCTGCCCAGAGCTTGTAGTCTTCCCTCCCCAAGCCAAAGGTCTTACAATGCTCTCTTTTCACAAACGTGGTCACACGGGAAAAGGTGGATGTGCTTTTTATTGTATCTAAAATAGGTTATGCTATTTCTAGTGATACAGGCTATGACTGTCTAACCCAAATGCTAGGGTATTTGCATGCTTAATTCACGTGTCTAATTGCCATAATTGCACATGCTCATTAGGGAATTTTGTGTGTAAATGCTGAGTTAGGCACATAACTAGGCATAGTGTCTGCAGTGTGGTTTGGTTCAACACTCGTGGAAAATTTGTGAACAAATTAGACATGCAATTGAATGCACATTTTCTACGCTAAGAAGTTGGGAAGGGCCTGGCACCAGGCAGACTGCAGTCTAAATGAATGAGCAGAAAGTACTGCCCTTGCGGATCCCAGTGCAAGACTGAGTCCTTTATCCAGAGAAAAATCAGAACTAGGCTGTCCTTCACATTATCCAAAGATTCACACCCTCCTTTCAGGCTGAGCTGGAATACTTGGAAGGAAAACAAACTTGATGTTCATGTGGGGGGGGAAAAAAAGACCACCACAACAATCATGAAGCTCTAATTTTATGATCTGATTGCCAGGGACAAGTAGATACAGAGCCTCCCTGTCAGAAGGCAGACAAAGCCAGCCTGTCTCTTCCTATATGCCCATAGAAGACACAACAGTGAGTAACCCAAGTAGCTCACTGTTAGCAATAAAGGATACTAGCACGGCTTTTAACCAGTGCAGCTGATTTGAGTTAGAGCCCACCTGTGGAAGCATGACCACAAGAAAGCCCAATTTTCATGGTCTAATGTTTGTAATTTCTCTCTCTCGCTGGAGATATATGTTCTTTTAATAAAAGCTACAGATGAAAATACCCCAAAAGTAAGAATTCAAGGCACAGAAAGATTGAGTTATGGTTTGTTTAATCCTTCAGTTTTACCCTTCCAGAGCCAGCCTGCAAACTCTCTTGCCCAGAATTTATGACAAGCAGGACTAAAGGGACTGTCTATAGATTAACATTGACATTTCCTTTGTGCATTAATCCTTTGAATCTCATTTACCATACATTTCTGCTGAATGACATAAAAATGATGATTTTTTTATTACTGAGTAGATTATGATGAGGCACATTTTTACCACCACTCAGGAAAATACCGAACGGGAGTCAGAGCTGTCTTTTTCCCTTTGCCTGTACGGTGACAAGGTGGGGTCCCTGTGAGGGACTGCCTTTTGGAGGACAACGAGGTGCAGCTCCATCCTGCAAATTCTTATGAGCCAAAGGCACGGGATGCCTGTCATGCTGCAACAATGAGCCCTTGAGGTGGAAGCACTCACAACTGAGACAACGTCAACTCTGCCAGGACTGCACAGAGGCAGTCCTTCCCGCCCAGGAGAGAGGCTGCAGCTCTGCATGTGTGTCACCTGTAGCATACACACCATAGCACTTACCCACACACCATGAGACTCACCACCATCAAAAGCATAGCCTGACACATCCAGTTGTGTCAGGAGGAGAGAAGAGAGGAGAGGAGAGGAGGGGAGGGGAACTCAGAGTAAAAAATTACAGGAGAGGAGAGGAGAGAGAAGGAGAGGAGAGGAGAGGAGAGGAGAGGAGAGCCATTGTATGAACAAATATGACGGTGCTCTCTTCACCCAGTGGCCAGCAGATCCTTCTGATGCTGCCATGTGGGATTTTGTCCTGTAGTGTCTTTAAATGGATACAATTACTCTGATGTTACATGGAGCTGACTGGGAACCTCCTTGTGTTCAAAGGTTTAAAGAAAGCATGGAAAAAATATATACAAAAAATTGTAACTGACTGGGAAAGGAAGGAGGGAAAGAAGGAAAGAAGCGGGAGAGAAAGAAGAAAATGTGTCTGTATAATATTGCATGTGCCTATGGTGCTAGCAAACATTGACAATAAGATTCCATGGTTTATTAATATAAAATCCTCAATTTTAAAAAAAGTCTAAACCACACAGAACATTTGGAAGTTGATATTGTGCAGTAAATGAATGTGAACAGGAGAAAAAAATCACCCAAGTGAAAATTCAGGGGCTAAATGCCCCATCTTGCTTTATAACGCACACAGCAGAGTAAGCCCAGGAAATATTCCTTAGGCTATAAAATTACACAAAGGACTAGAGTGTCCCATTTTTCTTTTTAATTTAAAGAAAATAGCCAGAGCCACTGAAGAGAGGGAATTGACCTCTTTGGGTCTCTCACTTTCCCAGAGATGTTTCTGGTCAATCAAGCCTGCACATCGTTCCTGGAAGAATGACCACAGCCTCCACACTTCTGGCCTCTACCCTGGAAGTCATTGCTTATATTTCCATTACCCCACTGTATATCTGACATGTCCACAGCCTTTGTCAATGGTGAAAGGTGAGAAGTCTCCCAAACTTAGATATCGGCACATAATCTCCCATGAGTTAGACACAGAAATTTCAAAATCCATATTCCTGATTGATGGGGCATGTCATTCCCCCTTTTCTGCTTCTTTTCAAGGGTTTACATGCAGTTTGGCCTGTGCAGCTTTACAATCCATCCATTTTAAAAACAATTAAAATAATATAACATTGATTTTTTAATTTTTTTAAGCACCACAGCTCAGAGTGCTGAGTGTGAATGTCTCCTACCCATATAACATAGCATGTAATACCCTCCACAGGTGGGGACCATGGCTGCTAAGGATCCCTGCTTTGAAGGCATGCCCTGCTTTCATGACACCAGGAATGGGAACAGAGATTTCTGCTTGGGAGCAAAGAAACACTGCAAGCCAAATGCTGTGCCCAAGCTGCTCAGAGACACGGCCATGCCTAGATGAGGATGGGCTTAACCAGGAGGCATGTCCCAGTGCTGGCTGTGCCTCAGGTTATAAATCATTTCACTTTTCCTTTGCTAAGGGTTTTTTTTCTCTCTCTCTCGTGGGAAGATAAGCTCCCCCTGGGAGGGTGACACAGTCCAATAGGAAAAAAGCCTCCCACTGAATCCGCTGGGATGCTGGGCACACTGGGGGCTGCACTTACCCTCAGCTCTTGGAGCAATGAGGCAGGGGGGAGACAATTATCCACGGCAAAATATGGGGGACACACACACCACACACACACTGACAATGCAGGGCCTGATCTCCAGAAGCACCGAACACTTGTGAGGCAGCAAACACCTTCAGCAGTCAACAGCAGGAGTCAAGAGCATTCAACACTTTAGGAGACTTGCTAAGCATCCCCAGGAATTGGAAGATGGGGGGTTCAGTGTGTGGGTTTTTACCTGCGGTTGGATCCTCGGGTACTGCGAGATCCCTTTACACCTAATTAAGATAAATCACTGAGAAATATACAAAGATGCATAATTTACCCGCTCTTCGACTGATTTAAGTGTATCCCCGCAGGGAACTACACCCATTTAACTAAAATCAAGTTAGAAATCAATTTAGTTACATTAGTGCATTTTCGGTATGGAATAGCCCTTAATTTGAATGGGAATAAAGACCCACTATGGGCCGATTGATTCTGTTAGGTGAAGGAAAAGCTTTTATTCTCAATATAGCTACAAACAAAATCGGATTCAGAATGCTATGGGATATTATATATGGGAAACGTTTGGATCTGTGGGTATAGGCTTGTCTTTTTTCACACAGCTCTGAACATACCTCCTTGCAATTTCAGTCATTCCCACACAGAATTATCCAGGAATAAAACTGGAAAAGAGGGAGTTTCCCTTTCAAGAACCACAGAGGCTCACTTTCAGTGGCAGAATATGTGGGTCTCAGAAAGGTCTTTCCAATTTAATCTGTGAGCTCAGGAGACACGGGAGAAAGGAAAAGCCTGCCCTCTAGGAGCTTGCGGGGGGTGGGAATTGCCTGCATCGGGAGGGAAAAAACCCATCTCAGCTGGCTGTGTGCCTCCCTGAGCAGGGACAGGGATTGGAGCAGGTCTTTGCAGGGGGAAGGGGAGGGAGCAGAGCTCCTGTTTGCATCCAGCGGGACGTGGCGGGGAGGAGGTGACGGGAGGAACAGCTTGAGCAGCACAGCATGTCCCCAGAAGGAGGATTATAATGCCCCTTCAGCTTCCTTAGCTGACTCACGTTCCCCCAAGGAACAGATCGTTCAGAGGGGGCTGGTAGGTGCACTGGGGGAGCTTGGGCGCACCAGCTGGCCCCGAGGGCCTGTTTGCGGCCACCTCCTGCTAACACACCTCTGGCTCCCACCTGCCATCACAAAGGAGAGTCCTCAGAGGATGTGTCCCATGGGCATTCCCATTTGGCCCCCACATCTCTGCGTGTGAGGGACAGATCAGGCAAGGGAGTGGGAACAGAAAACAGGGGGTTTCCAGTGACAGTGATCTGCTCATCCATAATGAAATAGCAATTTTCACTGTTGTCATTTCTTAGACCACTGAAGATTGCTTACTCATCCTGCCACTACTACACAGCTCCTGACCTTCAAACACTGTCCTGTCCTAGGAGCAATGTTATAGAAGATATATGAAGTAAGACTCTAGGTGGCACTTCAGGCTGCATAACTGTGACCTTGTCTATCAAGACACGCGGCATTTAAATCATAAGTTTAATCAAGTAATCCTTTAGACAATCAGTATGATCAGCAAAAGTACGTTAGCACTGTGTAGTCTCTGCTGCAATTCCCACTACCTTTCTTGTGTACCCAGACCTATAGTCCAGTTCCACTTCACCGGCAGAAATCAGGAGAAATCTCACTCAAGAAAATGGAACTACTCACTGGAATAAATCAGAAACAGACCCATGGAGCTCTTGCAATACTGAGCATTTGTCACCTAAACAGAAGCAAGAAGCACAAATACATGTGTAAGCCTAAAATACTAGAGATGAGTGCTATATAGCAAAAAACCTGGGAAATTCAGCAAAACCACTTCACTACTCCAATACCTGCAGAAGGGATACACAGGGTGTATATTCTCGTTCTGTTGAAAGTATTGTATTGTATATTTTCTGTAGGTTTCATCATTACAAACGCAGCAATATTTACTTTTCTCCTCTGTCTAAACCCCAGTTTGGCAGCACATAACTAGTCAGTGGGTGCCTCCGACATGTGCTTGCTTGACAATTCACTGAGAATTAAGCAACAGAGAAACAGTGAAGCAGGCTCTGACATGCTTTTCAGAATGGGGGCCCAGATGCAGATGTGCTTCTCAGTGGACATTTGAAAGTGCTGTTCCACACCACAATTATCTAATGGCAAAGCTGCCAAAGGAGGATCCTGCCTTTTCTCCCCCACAGCTCTTTCCTCCCTCCCATTTATCACTCCTAAGTGTGCTGATACCCTTCAAACTAAATTAGTGAAATGGCCAGTATTAGCAAAACCAGAAAAACCCCACTGATACGTTTTGGACCTCGACACCAGAAATAGCTGCCTTAATGTAACTGTGGGAGGGGACAGGAACCTGCAGTAGAGAAAGGAGGAGAGAGGGAATGCACTGGGAAGGACAAGGACCTCTTCAAACTGCTTTCTTCCTATAGAAATGTCAGTTGTGATGAGCAGCCAGCTGTCTATACTTAACTGGACCAAAAAATCCATCTGCTTCTTCCTAGCTCCTCATCACCGGATTTTTGAGTTAGACTTGTTCATAGTTCTTTACTGGAAACTCCTGTTTCCAGGCTGTCTAGAAAAAGGCAGGGGATTCAGGACATGCAAAAGGTGCAGTTTTCCCTCTGCATGGGGTCCTCTTCTTTGCCACAGCACATCCTCAAGCCTTCAAATGCAATGCAGCCTTTACCTCACTGCCCTTCCCATCCCTCACACAAGGTCCCCAGGAGGGTTCATGTACCTGGGAGGGGAAAGTCTGTCCCTTTCCCCTCCAGGCTTCACTAGCAAGCAGCAAAGCTGAGCCAGCTGCTCCAGGAGGTCTGTAACACCTTCTCCCACTGGGCCAGTCCTTCCCCATCAGCTGCTGAACAGGTAGCAGCCAGCTGGCAGCTGCAGGGGATCGAGGAGCCTTGCGAAGGGTGAACGTAAGAACAATAAAGAAGGTGAATCCCAGCCAACCAATTAAGGATTTGTAAAATGAGGGTCGAATTTTGACAAACCTTTTTTTCCTTCTTAGGGAAACTGGTGGACTCAATTCAGTCATTCCCATGACAAACTTTCCTCCATTCTCTCCTAGGGAGAAGCAGCTTAACCCATTGAAGCTGGCACCAGCACACAGAGGTTAGATATTCCCAGGTAGATGGAGGTATGAATTTACAGAGCAGAGGCAGAATGAAAGGAATGCTGTATTCATTTTTTATGAGGTTCTCTCCCTCTCTGACCCCAGCTTGCCATGGCTGCAGAAGCATTCAATAGTCACAGAACTGGGCAAAGCAAGTTCACCTTTGATGATGGGGACATCAGTCAGTCCTGCCCTCCCCACCTTCGCCTCTCTGTTGCAACAGCATCAGAACATTTCGCCATTATTTTACTGCTCATTATCCTCCGTTTATTACCCTCACAGTTTAACCTCAGTTTACCCCCAGGGATGAATTGAAGGCATATTTCACCCATTGAGCAAAGCTACGGTCAAACTTCATGAGAGCCTCCACAGGCATTTTGGTTTCTAATTCCCAATAAGGGCCAGGAAGGCTGGTGCTGAGTAAAACTGGTGTGTAACCTATCTATCTGACCTGTTTGTGGTCCTGCAGACTGTGTGCACAGACCTGGTACCTTCTCACAGAGTTGCCCCAGCACTCTGGAGTCCCTTGACCAGGATTCTTCCAGGGATCAGCAGCCAAAGGGGATGCAGTGTTACCAGTGTCGTTCTGCCCACCTGGGAAGCAAGGCAGCCATGGCAACCAACACTGATGCAGGCTGAAGGAAGGGGGGACAACAAGCCCACAGGAGGGGCATCAAGGTCACTCTTAGCACCCTACCTACTTCATTGAGGCCGTGAAGGGAGGAGCATGCCAGTGCCCATTTGTTGAGACAGCTTGGCACTGTCCAATTTGGCATGCCCAACACTGAGAGTGGGGAGTTGTCATTCCCAGGAAGAGGGGGAGAAGCACAAGTTGTGTGTGGCAGACACAAGACACCATGTATGGAACTAGATCCTCCTTCATGGCACTGGGCTAGTGTAATATCACCTGAGCTCCTGAGGCAGTCAGTCCCCTGCTCCTGCCTTTGGCACCTACAAAACAGCTCTTCCTTTAAATGTCTTACTGCTTCCATCTTCTTCAGCCTCAGTGATAAACACAAATGACATTTTTTTATGCTTGCTTTTATATATATGGAAGATGTAACCTAAAAACTGGGAGTTTGTGTCCTCTAGGCCAGCTCTGGACAGTCATGTTGTAATGAAGAAAGCAATAAATGTCAGTTTGTCTTAGAAGACACCCAGCAGGGGTTTAGGTTCACCATCCACAAACAGTATTATCTTCAGTACTATAATCAGCCTGAGGAGGAATGGGTTCCTGGGACCTTTGGCATGTCGAGTGAAGTAAAGTTATACAATTAAACTTCAGTTAGGAAATATCCATATCTTACCAACAGGGGAGAGCAGTTAAGAGCATTACCAGCTGTCAGCACCTGGGAAACTAAATTGAATGACCCGAGCGCTGAGATATGAAAACTGAAGAGAAAAATCACATGTGCCTACTTTCTTTACAGCTGCAATGTCATAGGTCGTATGTTGTGCTAACCTGTAAGAAATAATAGGAACTTGGAGATAAAATATAGCTCCAACTGTGAACTGGGGCATGGCATAGAAGAAGTTAAGCAAGGACAAACAGATTACTAGTTCTCTGAAGTATAAAATCCCTGTTTCAGAGACTGCTCTCTCTACTCTGGCAGTTTCATAAGCTAAACCAGCTGTTGCAAATAACACTGTTAGATTTTTAAAGACATCTATTTCTTTGACTGTAAATAGAAATACAATTTCTTTAAAGTAAAAATACACTTCCAAGTAAATTTGTTTTGTTGTGGGTTTTTTGGTTTTTGGGGTATTTTTTTTGTAATTGAATTAACAATATATGTAATGACAGCCATTCAGGAATGTGATGCTTGCACAGATATTCCTGAAAAAATTGCTATTGCTCTTACAAAATTATCATTCCCTTCCTGAATATCATAAATGATTTGGGCAACGTACTGCAAAACATAAAATTAAGAAACAACAACTAAAATGGTTTGGTGGACTTTATGTGTGAGGAACTGTGGCCTCGCACACAGGAGAGGAGATCTTTTAGCCCAGGCTTATTGAAATGAGGATAAGCAGAGGCAGCAGGGATGGGTTCAACCTGTATCTGAGGAGAAGGATGAATGCTTCTCTTGAAAGTATGTCTTTATTGGGAGACTGAGGAGCCATGAACAGCTCCCACCCCTCCATGCAATGGAGCTACTTGTGTTCCCCTACAGAAGCAGATGTGAGATGTCTGCTATCACATGTGTAGGGCTGATGTATCATCACTGTGGCATTAACAGCAGTGGAGGGTTGGTGCAGGACACAGCAATTTAGCATCATGTAGCAAGAGGGGCCAGGCAGAGTTACAGGATCAGATTTAGGGAAGGAGAGCATTAGAGGAGAAGACACTGGTGGGAGCTAGGGTCAAGCCTATGTGGTGTGAATTAAGATCCTGGCTAAAAGCAGGATTTGTTCACACTTCTCAGAAAGCTTTATAAGCAGTGATAATGAAATAGCAACTCCTGAAGCACTTCCATTCCCATTCACTTTTCTAATGCATCCATTTGAACAGTAGCTCCTGTCACAGACTGTTCCTGCAGAGCAATGGGCAGAACATGAGTGTGGCCTGAGAGGAGCACATTGACACTCTCACAGTGGTGTATGCCAGCAGCAAGTACCAGCCTGTTTAATGAGGCACTCCACTGATCCCTGCCCTGCTGACTGCACACTGTGGGTGGCGCTGGCATGGATGACTTCGCCAAAATGCTTGCTTCATGTCAGGGAGGTGCACACATTTGTAACTCTGCTTCCCTGCTCTTTGGGTGCCTCCGGCCACACGCCACATTGAGGGGGAGGCAATGACGACTGCGATGGAGCCTTCAAGGGAATGCTGATTCACCCCCATCCAGAGGCTGCAAGAAGCACCTAGAAGTCTCCCTCACAGATTTGCAGCAGATGGGGAAATGTAGGCAATAGGTGCAATACCTCCCCAGCCTGCCATAGCTTTGAACTGTCATGGCCTCGCGTAACATTGGTAAAACAAACACAGCAATTAAAAACTTCAGCAAACACACAAATGATCAGCTAAGCGGTGGTGACGCCGAGCGTTGCCTGGTAATCCATTTTCTCAGAGCTACGTAATGGTTATATCCATAAAGAAGCAGGGGAGGAAAGAGAGGGAGGCACAGGAAATCCATTACTGCCATAAAGGAAAGGAAACGGAACAGGAGCCTGGACCCAAATCTGGGTCCTCCTGGATTCCTGACCTCCTGCCAGGGTAAGATATTAGAAACCAATACCAAGGGCGGAGCAGCGGTAACCGCTGCCGTGACTCGTTCCCTTGTGAAAAGCAGAGCCACCCAGACGACTGGCACGGCGCCTGGCTGCGCGCGGGGCCTCGGGGAGCTCACCCCTCACGTCAGCAGCCGGCACGCTTCCTGCGACTAACGAAACAGGCAGATAAGTTAGCATGGCTACCTGAGCACTATCCCGTTTGTTGTCTAACACAAATGGAAACAGAGCCACCCTGGCGTGACTTTTGATCCCAAAAAAGTGTGTAGTGCTACATGAGATAGCCGGGAAATGAAAGTCCAGATGGAAAGAGATTAGGAATTGCTCTTTGAGTCGGTTAAAAACACAGCTGACCTTATTATTCTGTGTTCGAGCAGAAGGAGAGAACTCTGCGACAGGGCAACATTCAGGCTTTCTCCTTCCCCCTGCCTATACTGCTGTCGCCCATACCCAATTCTGGTCATGTGCTGTGTTCTCACAGTCCTCACACAATTCCACTCTTGTGCTCTCAACTCAGGGATGAGGAAGCTGTTTATCACAGCATTCCGTTTGTCACATTCGTTTCAGACGACGATAATACCCAGTTGCAAGTAGCACATTTCACATCAGCAAACATTGCAGCAGTTCTTCTCCAGATGGGGAAACGAAGTCTGAGGGGCAAAGAGACTTTCCTTTAGCCACCTGGAGAGTCACTGATCTCCCAAGTTCCAGTTCAAAATTAAACAGCACTGCCTAGGCCTGCTTTTAGATTTAGCTTACCAGTAAGTGCCTCTGAAATCTGTGCATGAGGACTGTGCCTAACAACTGCACCTAAAACTCTATTACTCTTGCGGGGAAGAAGTGGGAGGAGGACAGGTCTTACCCTGGAACTGTAGTCAATCACTCAGAAGCCTGTATGCTTTCAGCATTTGGCTCATCATATTTCAGCAGGGTGAAGAGAGCACTGTATCCAATCTGTCTATTTGTAAAACCTGACAAACTTTTGGCATCAGTGATAGAGAAGCCCATTCACCAGCATCTTGCCCAAAACAGGAATTCGTGGCCTGATCAGTGCAGCTTACCTTCTCATGCCTCACATGGCTCAAGTAAACAGTTTTACATGTAACTGCACCTCTGAACACCAGTGGGGAAGGCCTTTGGTGTGACAGGCTATATCCTTCCTGTACATCTTTCTTTTCCTTTCCTCCATTCACTACTGCTAGCCATAGGCAATGCTACAGAGATGCATCTTGACATTGAGTGTTATAGGGGCTAATACTAGAGGCAGAGTTCCTTCAGAGTTCAAGGCTTGCTTGCTGTCTGTCGTCTTTGCTTCTTGAACCTTCTTAAAGCCACAGCTGGGAATTTTAATAGCTTTCCCAGCTGCCTTTCTGTGGTGGGGGAAGACCCAATGTGACCGAAGGCCTGGCATGACTGTGCTTTCACTCCCACTAAAAATTAAAAAACTTCCCTGAAAGTAAATGGGGATTTTGGATTTGAAACTACATTGATGCTGAGATGAGCTGTTGGCACCCAGTGGTTAAATGTATCCATATCAGAACAGGGCAGCTTAGGAGAGCTGCTGTGGAAAGTCCCTTTTGACCTTGCTCCAGGCCCATGGGAATACAGAGCATCCTCACTACCCCATAGTATCAGTTCCTATTCCCTCAAGCCACAACACTTCTCACCAGCCCCGACTGGCATGTTTAGCCTGCACTTCACAGCTCTTGCACTTGCACTGAATGTTGACATGCTCTGAGTATCCTGGGTCCGATGCTAGAGTCTGCTGCAATATTATTGTTACTGTGGATAGGATGATTATTGGTGTTTAACTATGGCTTTATTTTCTTGGTTCTTCACAGCAAGCAAACAAGAGTATGATCTATGGCTGTTTCCATTTCAGCGTCCCTGCAGCTCTACCGCAGAATGCCATCATCCACACCTCTGATCCCTGAGAGTCCTGTTAGCGCATCTTGTTGGCAGCAGAAGTATTCTTCCACTGTAGGTTTGATCCAAAACAGCATATTCCACCATCTGCAGCTACCTGCTGGCGTCCAAGACGTAGTGAGGTGGTTGCTTTCTTTATCCAATAGCATTCACCAATATTTATCTTTGGCACCAAGCGCTGAGGCTATTTTTGCTTCTGCCAAGTCAGGTAACACGTCTTTCGTTACAGACACTTGGTAATGAGCAGTTTGTTGTACTTTGATGAGGTCACTTGGACTTACGCAAATGAAGTGTGTACCATGTGGAGCTTGGCTCTCGGGCCACACTCCCAACTGGGGATGCAGCAGCTGCATCACTGACACCATCTCTCCCCATTCACTATACTGGCTGCTGCTTCTCCTTCTCCCTCAATGCAGTGGTTACACGGGTGCCATCCTGGCTGAATCACTGTCTCTGTTTCAAGGTGAAATATGTCTGGAAGATGTCCCAGTCCTTAGAAAATATCTTGATCACTTTTCAGCAGTCCTAGCTACAGCAGCAGCACAAAGCAGTGCCTACTCTGGCTCTCCATGGGCCAGCTTCTCTGCTTTGCCTGTGTAGTTCTTACCACAGCTGTTGCACCTGACCTCATGTGCAGGCTATTTTCTATTAATGATTTTTTCCTACCTGGTATCTCCCTTTGGAAATTATTTCTTCCCTTTTTATTGTCTTCTTGCATGAACATTAGGGTTTCTCCTTTTTTTCCCTTCTTTCACTGCAAAACCCATCTGGTTCAGCACTCCATCTTCTCAATGGCTATGAATTGTTGTGCGCTTGCTTTCTGTGTAGCCAGATCACTCCCAACACCAGCAGCTTCACAGAAGTTATTGCTTCTTCTGAGCATATCACAAATTCCTTCTTTTAATATCTGTTAACAAAGAAGTCAGCCATTTTCTTTGGGGGCAATATTCTGATCTGTGCTTGCCTTAGGTTCAGTTATACTATCTGAGGAGATTCTTTATTTGTGCTTTATTTAGGAGAGGGGAAAGTTTGGAAACTGTTGTGATTTTTTTCTATATCTTATATGAATCCTCTTGATGTGCTTGAAAGCTGTTGCGGTACATTCATGAATGCTACTAGGATGGTTTTTATTGGTTTGTTTCGTTTTGCTTCTTTCTCTCTTTGTCTTATTTTCCCACTGTGATCCAAAAAGCATCGAGTTGATAAATTCATCCCTGTTCATATCCATTTTCCCAAAGACAGGAATCTTGGATCCTGTTATTGTTCTTTCTTTCTCCTTCCTATCACCTATCCTTATAATAAATATGGTCACAGCCTTCACTTCTGATTACACTGGTAGAGGAAGTGGATCACCTCTGAAGTCATGCTCTCCATGGAAAGGAGCTAAAAAGGCCTAATGAGCAAAAATGACCTGGAAAACACAAAATGGAAGAACCATGGCATGCCGCCAGCAGCTCTGCTGAGAACCCAGCCTGCCTGCCAGCAACTGAAAAGCTGCTAGCAACTGTAGGTGACTATACCTGGGACATTGTTTCAATGTCTGCCAAAATCAACAGTAGGCCAGAAGATGGCACAGAGCAACTGCTGGACTTGTCATCAGGTTCTGCTGGAAAACTCCTGGCCAGTTCCCAAACCTGTGCCTCAGTTTCCCTGTATCTGGAATGGGAGGAGCTGCTAGCTTCTGTTACAAAAACAGGAACACACTTTATGCACATGAGGAAATTAACAAACATATCAGTGAGAAGAGATCAATATAACAGATTGTAATGATGAAAGAGCTCTTTCTTCAAATGCCTCATGCACAACCAAAGCTGGAGGTCATCAGAAATCAAGGAAAAGAAATTCCCTTCCCATAAAAAGTACAAAGTACTCTACATTTGCATCTTATAAATAAACAGGGCAATTACATGATAGGGAAACAG
This sequence comes from Nestor notabilis, assembly GCF_000696875.1. Lineage (NCBI taxonomy): Eukaryota > Metazoa > Chordata > Aves > Psittaciformes > Psittacidae > Nestor > Nestor notabilis. Next base: position 83,906 of record NW_009931232.1, read on the forward strand.
GTCTAGTTCCTGTACTGTAAGCCTTGCCTCCTCCCCGTCCTTACAAAAGAGTGTAAAGCTTTTCTACAGGAATAGGTTACAGGGACAGCATAGCCACTGAACCCAAGAGCCTGGCCTGGACTCCATCTGGGGTGTGGGCAACTGTCTCCCCTTACTTGTTGGTCACCACGTCCTTTCGTCCTTTACTGGATGTAGTCTCAAGTATATGTAGGTCCCTATTTAGAAGGTGCTTAAGTACTTCCCAGCCGTGTTTAAGCATACTTCGATGAATTAAGGCATAGGACATTAAAAACTCGAACTATATCTAAAAGAACATAAATCCAAATATATTCAGCAGTCTAAACAGGTTTTACTGCACCCCATTAACTTTCAGGTCTGCAGAGAGGTGCTTGTTTCTGTATCTCCAGCTGTTTACAAAATGATCTTGTGTACTGCATTCAAAATTGCGCCTTCCAGCCCCATGCCTGTACATGAGTAGCAGTGGGACCACAGGGCATCCTGCTGCATTCACAGAGCAGACAAAACCACATCGGACCTTGACCTTAGCATACTGATGACCAGACATGGCTCCATGTGTGGCTGTGTTGGCTTCACTGCACACAGGTATGGATATTTGGCCAGATGCAAGGAGAACAAATCAAGCACCAAAACCGTACCCCAAGGTACAGTACAAACACTGGAAAGGAAGAATACCTTGAGCCTCAAGAATAATAGAAGAGATATCCAAAGAAGACTAAAGAGGATTCAATAATGTTGATGTTTCTTAGACCTTTCCACATAATGTTTCATAAATTGAAACTTTTAGCCTTGAATCAAAAGAGGTATTGAGTGAAGACGAACTAAAGAATGGACAAGGGGTAGTAAGAGGAATGCGATTTTACTTTCCAGAGAGGAGATCCTTCTTCTAAACACAGAACAAGATCGAACTGGTTTAATAACAGAGTATAAACAGTATAAACACTAGGCTAAAAAGCAGATCTAATGTGTCTAGGAACAAGGTAATAATTGAAGCGTACCAAATTACTGTATTTATAATAAAGTAACTTTATTTCAGATGATAAAAGACAGGCAATGCCCTGAGGCACAGTTCCTCTGGAACTGAATTCATCCTCGTTCTCGGTTTCAAACTTACAGGTGCATGCTTCTACTTAGTGAACAAACTTTGGGCAAGAACTAGCCCTCACAGGCTGACCGCTATTGCATTTCCTTACCATTTTGAAACAATCAGTATCAGGATATTTTCTTTCTATTAAGTCTGTAAGACCATAGTATTTACTTATTTCCTTCACTAGGTGTTTTGCTTCAGCTATTATATTCAACAATTAACCTTCTCAGTAAACTTCTTTTAAAGTCAGTTCCTTACAATACTTAGGTTTTATTTTCTGGAATTGGTTCTTTGAACTCTGGTAGATCCCAGCTCATGTTTGGGGTCAACATAGGCAACCAAGGCTGCTTCCAGAATTAATTTGCAGCATTCTGTGAGCAGGACAGAGCAGAAGAAGAGCAAAAATGAAGTGCAGATGTTTACAATAACATACATATTCATGGGAACCAAGTTGTTTGGAATACCCATCATAATAATTCCTCCTACTAATGTTTTAAAAGTTAAAAATCTTCTTAATATACTCCTTTTCTCTCACTCTCAGGAACAGTTACTATCACAGCTACTTTCTTTAGAAGATTTATATCTGCCAGAATATTTCTAGGACAAAGCCTTTGGCCCCAGTTATCCAGGCATCTGCACGTGTGCCTTGGTCACAAGAAATTTAGTGGGACTACTCACATATAGGAAGTTATGTTTAGCTATTTATTTAAGCAATTTTTTCAGGTTTAGGTCCTCTTTCTTAGGACAGCTGGACTTACAGCTCTGATGTTCAAACGATGGGCAACTATTTCCTCCCCAAAAAAAGAAATGCTACTGATGGACATTATGCCTCCATCTTCTTGTTAAAGCAGTATCTATGCTTCCTCAGACATAAGTATCTTTTACATAATTGAGGTTAACTTAATGGAAAAGATCATGTTCTCTTGTTAAGTGGTATACACCATGTCTAAAAACCCCATACATATAGAAACAGAGGAAATAGTGCGTTGCTACATTGTCATCTGCAGAAATTATTGCCTTTACCCCTTGTTCAGTTTTGGATTTAGTTTCTAATCCCTTTAACAGGCTTTCCCAAATCCCAAGTAGTTTAAACTACTATTTAATATCTTCTTTGCCAGGAAGATTTTCTGTCTGTGTCTGTGTCTATGTACATTATATTATGTATGCACATACACATAATATTATTATTCCCTTAGTAGCAATTAAGCAGTATAATCCACCTCATAGATATTTACAGCAATTTAAACTACCCTGAACCAAGGAGTTTAGAGGATTAGAGATGAGATTTAAGCAGTTGCTGAGGGGATAAATTTTACAGTTCCTGTACACTGCAGCACTGTTTCACTTTAAGGCCAGAGAACAGGAGAGTTGGAAGTGGCTGAAGCAAAGGAAATGAATCAAAAGTTAAGTCAGAGGACAGTAGACAGCTAGCTCCTTGGACAAGTTTGTCCAACTTCCTCGTCATCTCCTTCCCTTGGTGCTTTCAAGACAGTCAGTGAGCATGTGTGCAGTCCTGTACTGTCTCCAGCACCCTATGTGTCAATGAGGTGAGCAAGCAGGATAGGTCTGGCTTAAACTGAAAGCTCTGCTCTCTCCAGTAGCACCGGGCATGCTCTGGGACAGGGAGCATAGACCAGAACTGGAAGTCCACCATATCAAAGGAAAAGAATACGCAAAGATATTCTGTGTCTATGTTGAAGAAGCAAAGTGCTGTGGTTTGATTCTTCTGATGCCTGCGTAGCGAACCAACACACCAGCATTGCTCTACATTGAAGGGCACACCCCATTGTATATTTATATCAATACATTTATGCTTTTCACTCTTGGACTCCTCAGCTGAAATAGTGTTTGGCTGAAAGTGCCTTTGAAGTAAAACTCACCCAACACATTTATCTCTTGCACAATCCCTGGGGCCCTTTCCTCTAGTCTACCTTGTCAATGAAGCAAAAGCAAACTTGCTGAAATTACCCCTCTTCTCTATGTAACAGCTGGGATATTTCCCGTTTCTCTCTCTCTCTGTGCCAGTGAGAAGCTAACACTAAAAAGTAAAAAATAGAGAAAAATTATTGTTGCCACCTGGTGAGCTAAATATATCTCCCACATAATTCTCCAATAAATTACTTCTATTATTCTCAGAGGGTTGTTGTTGTTGTTGGGGGGGGGTGTCCAAATTTATTCATGAATAATCTCTTACATACAAAAATACATCAATCTGCCTGTCACGCCCCAAGTGTCGGCTCGTATTATCCACTCCAGAAGAGAGCAGCAGAGTCAGAGTAGGAAATGGAGTTATCTGGAAGGAGTGGACTTCCCAAGCCATCGGTATCTCAGGTGTGACTTTGCCCAGCAGCCCAAGGGCAGCCATCAGCAGCCGTGTGGAGCAGCCGCTAACAGCAGTGCTCCTGCTCCCTTCATCATGCAGGGCTCTGGCAAGCTCCAGGGCAGTGACCTCCAGGCAGTCACTTTTGCTTTCGTAAGGAGATCTCCTAAGAAATATTTTCTAAAATTTTGGTGTCTGCTGCTTGCTAGAGAAAAGAGAGAAATAACAAATGCATATGGAGGATATGAGGATGGAGAGGCCAAGCACAAGGAAGTCCTGTAGCATCAGTGTCACTTCCTGGAGACCCACGCTTGGTCATGGATGGCACAAGCTCTCAGTAGTCTCCAAATGCTGAGAGAAAATGCTCATTACTACTTCTCCTTGTGACTGTAGCTACTTTGCTTAATAAAGAGACTCATTAAGGGAAACGACCTATTTGCAAAGCCTGTAGAAGTCCCAATTCCTGTGTGTGGTGTTCTCCTCTCTTACTAGAAAAAAAAATAAACATTTCCAAATACCTTTCAGTGCCTGCAGCAATGCCACGGGACAGCGAATTGCCACATTCACATGCTAGAAGGAGAAATAACCTTTTGGCTATGACAATGGATTTCATGTTTAAAGTGCTCAGAAGGTTATTGCATTTACTGGGGAATGGGGACGGAAATTACAAAAATGATGATAAATAGCTTACTGTAGCCCATCTATAAATTTCACCTGCTGACATGGTTTAGTGGGCAGACACTAATACCACCCTCGGGAGGAAGAAGGAAACCAGCTCTGGGACAGGAAGGGGTTAGGCAAGATTTAAGTGAGTGTACAGGAAGCAATAAAGGTTGTGGAGATTTAACTTGGGTCTGGTGAGTGTTTGATTGAATCCTTGGTTAGGGAACAAACTTGACAACATTATCTGTTTTTGTTGTAGGAAGAACTGTTCACTTGTCTGTTTGCCCTCAGCACTGATATATATCAGCTTTCAATTTACTCTCACTTCTATTCGAATCACAGTATGAATCAAGCACTTCCCCCTGCTCCTATGCAGATGGTGTGCAGAGAAGACTATGAGCAGTTTGTTTTAAGGATGTTTTTTTAATTGAATTAGTCCTGGTTTGTTCTTCCATTTCCTGCCTAGGGTGAGTTTAGCACAGGTGGTATCTTCCAGGGCAGGGCAAGCAATTTGGGTGAAACCTCAAAGCTGCCTGAACACGCCACGCTCAGCGCTGCCAAGCTGAGTCCACGTTTCTCAAGTCCAGGTCTGGCAGGCAGCAGTACCAGCGGGGCCAGCCCTGGGAAGAGCTCTGGGAGCTCAGCCCTGCTGCTGGCAGGGGAGACGGGCCAGACGCCTCTCTGCATCCCTGGCCAGCATCAGGTGCCAGAGCAGATCAGATCAGAGGTCCAGCTACCCTGAAATCCTGCCTCTCCCACTTGCCAGGAACACATGCAGAAGATTCCCCCCTGCAAAGGACAAATGCCCAGGCAGAAACGTGCCCAGCAGTCAAGTTTCACTGCGAGTGGGAAGTACTCATTACCACAAGCCCCTAAGCACAGATCTGAGTTATTAAAATAATATTACATTAAAATATGAGTTAATAGATTAACTTTTACCCTGGATAGTTTAACTGCAGATGTAGGCAGTATTGATTGCAATGTCTAACATTTGTTAATCCTGCTAATCTCTTTACCTCAGTATTTTCTCAAGGCCATGGCAGAGACACTGTGTTAAAAAAGCATTTGCTGTTTTAGATTTAAACCTGTTGCTTTTATTTCCAAGTGTCTCTGATATTTATTACAAGAGAGGGTACACAGGAGTGAGCACGTGACCCCTTGGCACCATCTATTATTTTATAAACTGCAATGACATCTCTTGCTTGCCTCCTTCCACTACTCAATTGTCCATATCTTAATCTCAAAATGTTTCCATACCTCTTCATCACAGGTTTTGTTACTCCTCTCTGAACTTAAAAATATGTCAGCCATATAATCTTTTATGAGGTGAAACTACCCTTACCTAAAAACAGCATTCTAGCTGAGGACATGCCATTGATCTTTCCATAAAAAGGCATTGTAATTCTCACAGCACTGTCCTTTATGCTTCCCTTAATAGGAGGATAACCTGATTCTGGGAACCTATTCCCAGCACGCGTCTAGCTGGAAAGAGGTTCGGGTTCTCTGAGTTTTGACCAGAACATTTTATGATGCAGTGGAGCCCAAAGCTACATTTATCAGCAGGGTCACCTTTGCTGTACACACATGTAAGGTTTTGTCCCACTATCTGTACCCTGCTGGATGCGAATTTCAGCTGCCATGCATGGCTTTTGCTTGTCTGCCCAGTATAAAACCCTGAGCACCACTGCTGGCTGGCCATTGTCCCCCATGCTGCAGAGGTGGACACGGTGCAGGGCCAAGCAATACCAGTGGCCCCCAGGGGCCTGGGGCAAAGGTGAAGGTTATGACCTCTTGTGTATCATTAGGCAATTAGATGGGACCTTCTCTAACCTCTTAAAACACAGGGCCCTGGGCAAAACATCCTCCCCTGGGCAAACTGTCCTCTCCTAGCCAACCATGGCTGATCCTCCATTATCCATAGCCATGCTGTGTTTTGACACTCTCTCAGATATTCTTCTGTTCTGCATATGAATATTATTTTATGGTTTTCTTTCTGCATCTTGCAAGCTTGCAATATTTTGAAGCAGTGGAAGAAGACCTTACTGCAAGAACTTCATAGACCAATAGGGGAACCAGTACTCTTAGAACCTCCATAGAAATAGGCTGGATATTTACAGTCACTATCCCATCTCAGGATCCTGCTGTTAGTATCAAAAATTGAATGTTTTTACCCAAAGATGCTCAGAAAAGGCGAGCCAGAACCATGTGTGAAATGAGAAGATACAGAAGGGAACAATTTAAGGATTTAGGCACAACTGAACCTAGCCAAATCAGCTATCAGACCTTGTTGAGGTCATTCCTGACTCCCTGTAATATGTACTCAGATTTGGTCATAACAAAATAGGCAATTCCCAAATGCCTTTTTCTAATTTTTCTACTCTTCATATGTGCCAACCAAGTCTTAGAGGATATGTGCCCAGGTATGCCTGGTACATTTCTCACTGTGCATTGAAAGATTAGATGGTCTGAATATGCTCTTTCTGGGACAGTGGTGCTTTCTTCCAGTATAACTGACACCAATGTCCTTTGCAAGCGACAGTGAAAACAAAGGAAAGGGAGGATAGAAGGAAAGATGAAGGAAGGAAAGAGGAGGCAGTCTGACAGAAGAGGAGAAATCAGAACACCAGATGTATGCTACATGTATAGCATTTTATCAGATTACTCTGTAAGCAGTGGTGCAATTTTATGTGTAAGACAGTACAGGCCTTTTCCTTTCAAGGCTATAGTAAGAGAGAAAAGATGGACTTGTTGTTAAGGTAGTGACACAGAATTCGGGAGATCTGGCTCCCATTCCTGGCTCTGACACAAACCTTGTGTAAATCACTTAATCTCTCTGTGCCTCTGTTTCCCATCTGTGAAACAGAGATAACACATCCTTTTTCTCACCCCAGACTGTCTTGTCTATTTAGATTATCTGCTTTCCTGGGCAGGGAAAGCTTCTTACTGCATGGGCTTGGGTTTTCAGTTTGTTTGTCCTCAGTGCTTTTTGCTGGATCTTTTAAGACTAGAGTGAACCACAGTGATCATCTGGTCATGACCCCTTATACAAGACAAGTCCTGGGAGCTCCCAGAGTTAAATCCTGTTTCAGCAGCTGTCATAGACAAAAGAATAGATTTTAGGAGAAATATATATGTACATATTGAATGTAAAAAAGAAAAAATCCCCAAATCCAGTGTAGCTTTTGGTAAACAACTGATCAGTAACCTTTACTAATAAAAGCTGGTGCTTTATTCCTTGCTTGATTTTGTCTAGACTATTTTCCCACTACTAGAATGTTGCTTCCATCACTGGCTTTTATCCTTTGCTGAACTTAAGAGCTATCTCTGATAGATGTGTGTGTATTTATTGTAGGATTTCTTTTTCTTAATTTTAACTATGCATGTAATCTAACCTAGCTGACCAGTGACAGAAGAACCTGAATATAGGAATCCATCCCAAAGAACTTGGATACCTGTCTTGGGATAGGACAAAATGGCCTCTGTAGGGGTTTGTGTTGACTATGCATAACAAAGATAATAAGCTTAACCTTATTCACACCTGTCATATTCTGGAGCAGTCATATGATGTTCTTCATTTTTCCTCTTGACATATCTTTTCTTTACAGAATTTATACTTGAGATCCATTGCACTTCATGTTGAGAGCCATTGTGATTATAACTCCACTTTGGCCAGGTTTGTTGCCCCTGTTAATATGTATTCAGTCCCTCCTTTCTCCATCATCACCATACATCACTTATCAGTGAGATCCAGTGAGATAAGTGTATTTAAAATATTTTCAAGAGAGGAAATAATTCAAATTTGAGTTTTTCGAACCTGGGCAAACGTGTGCTCGAACTACAAGGTAATTAAATAAAAGACCTTTTCCTGTGGTCGTATGTTAAAGGAAGGATGCACCTGCGTTTGCATTTTGTGCCCAGGCTGATCCTTCAAGTGTGCCACAAGCACACTCCTTGGACCAAGCTCCATACGGGAAACAGGCAGACAAATGTATAGTTATGACATTGATACTGAACCACTCAACCCTGTCAGGATTTGAGGTGTCTTCTGGGAGTGCACAAAAGCAGAACCTCAGTTGCCTTGGAAACTTATCCATCTGAAAACTGAGGAGATTAAGGCAGTTCTGGGCAGCCACAGAGCTGAGCTTTCAGGATTGCCACTTTAGATTCAGATGCCTAAACTCCTCCTAACTTCTCTCTTTAACCACTGTTTGCAGAGCTGGCCCCTATTTGAATAATCAAAATGTCAAGCCACACAAACATCTTACAGAAGGCTAAACCTATTTCAGCCTTCTAAATCAAAACTGAAAATTAAATCACCCCATTTGAAATCAGATTTTAAATGATATCAAGTTAGTTTGACAAGAACCGTCCTGATTGTCATTAATTCTATCTCCTTCTTTTAATTCCTTATTACTCAAGCACCCTATCAGCCATTCCATTATTTTGCCAAGGATCGAAGGCAAGCTGACAGGCCTATAATTACTCGAGTCACTGCATTTACCTTTTTTAAATATTGGCACAACATTAGCTTTCTTGTAGTCCTCTGGAACATCCCCAATGCTCCATGGCTTGTTAAAAATCAAAATTAATGGTCTGTAGTGCTCCTTGACTATCGATCTTAAAATCTTGGATGCAAATCATCCAGACCCACTAATTTTAATGTATCGAACTTTAGAATCTGCTGTTTAACACATTCTCTTAGTTACTGCTAGAATGGAAAGCTTTTCATCATCATTCTGTCCTGAATCATCTGGCTTTTCCCCAAATACTGAACAGAAGTATTGATTGAATGCTTCTGCCTTTTCTGCATTATTATTGAGAATTCTACCATACCTAGGATAGGCTTTATACCTGCAATCCTGTAAAATCTCCTTTTCTTCTGTTTATGCATTTCTCTTCATACTTTTTTCTATCCTACTGAATTTTCTACTATTTTTGCCTTGAACTTTTGGTGATTGCTATATGTTCCCTTTCTTATTTCCCGGTTTTCATGCTTATTTCCCTGGTTTAGGGACTCATAGCAGTTCTCTTCTTTATGAAATTGACCCTTTGGAAGCCAACATATACGTGTCTATGTCCATTAAATTGAAAACAGGATTACGTACCTGGCTATGCCCTTCTTCATCTAAAGCCCTTTGAAACTTGGCCTTATATACAAGTCCATTTCCCCATATTATTGGGATTAATAGTAATTTTGTCAAGTGAAACAATCAGTATTTAGCCTGTGGTCCAAAACTTCAGCTAATGAATGCTATTGAAGAATTTTCTGACATTACAGGAAGAAATGAAACTGGGTACTTCCTAAAACTTCAAACACGTACTGCTGACGCATGTAATGATCTTCTGGAACCTGCAACAGCAGTTCTTCTTTCTGTTTCCACCAAGGACACTCACACCCTCCTCTTGCAAAATCTCAGGACTCTTCTTCTAAGTGAGCAACGAACCTCCAACAACTTCCTACAACACAGGACATGTGCCATGCAGATGAGAATCTTTGATCTCATGCAATAGTGAGTCGTGATGCTTACATAACATGCCTTTTTTTAAGCAATTCACAGTAAAAGAAGACATTAAATTTGTTTTCTCAATCCAGTATTTGGGACAAAATGAGCATTAAGCTTAGTTGCGAGCTGGAAGAAAAAAGGGACTTTCAAGGGGAAGTTAAATTCTGTACTGGGCTTTGTGTAGATGCTCTAACATCATTAGTGTGTAAGTACTTCAATAGCCTTTACCTTCTCTGTATATCTACCAAAGATGGAATCAAACGGTACTGCTCCCTTCAAGCCAATGTTGCTGCACTCATTCACATCACTGAGATGTAGCACTGTTTTCAAGAAATAAGACTGACTCCTTGAATAACCTGTTCCCTGAATAACTGGGATTTCTTTACACTTCCGTGGAAACTCCTGCTAGTACCTATAGTGATGATGGAGGATGCCATTTCCCTCTCAGCATTAAAGCTACAAAAGCTTAGGTGGAATGTATGAGAGTACATCCCACTAGCAAAGGGTGTGAGAGCTGAAGATAACAAGTTTCCACAACTGCATAAAGGGTGCAAAAGTGAAAATGTAATAGCACTAATTCAGAGAAATTCAGAGTAAGAGAGAAAGCTCCACCCTTGGCCTACCCAGATGGATGAAGCTACAGGGATTTCCAAAGCATGACTGATCTCACCACCCTCCACACTGCAAAAGCTCATCCCAGAGCAAGCTGATTGTGGAGATGAAAATGGTCACTGTGTAAGTAGCTGCAACTAACAATTCCAAAGCAAGACAGCACTATTTAATAAGTCAATAAAATAGCAAAAGTAACTTACACTTCTAGAGTGGCATTATGCACACTAATTAGGTGGCAGAAACTCCTTGGAGGTTCACAACTATACAAAAGAAACCTTAACACCATTGAACTTAAAGGGAGTGTTCATCTATGCACTTATACAAAGAGCAAAACAAACTTCTGCTGACAATACTTTGTTGTTTAAAATGACAAACATGCACAAGGAAGAACAAGTCTGACGTTCCAGAGAGGTGTTAGGGCATGCCCGCTTGCATCAAGATGCAGAACTGGGTCCTTATCAGAAAACTCTAAGGCAGAGACATTTCATCTTTAATCACTTTGATAGGCACCAGCATGTTGCTGTTGCAGTCATTTCTGAAAATGAATGAAGAATATGTTAAAGCACAGATTGAGCAAATAAAGAGGAATCACAGCTTCTAATGTGTACAAAACCTCTTTTGAAAGCAAGCACTGGAAGCAAAAGGTTGGTAGTTTGCCTGATTTCAGAGCTGAGGGGCCTACAGGTGCTGACAGCTGTACATCTGCTTTGCTTGCCTCCTGATGGACAGGAACCAACTCCAGTCCAGGGGCTCTGTAGGCACAAGTCCAAGGCAGTAATCTCAAAGTGGCCCAGCTGTGGTTCTTGATCAGTTCAAGTGCATTTTGCACTCATGATCAGCAGCAGGACCCTACAGCCATAGGGACTTCCGAACAAGCTGAGTTCCCAGCTGTGGCAATAAGCAAATCATCAAAGGATAATAAAATAAATATTGTTGCCTTGGGAACCAGGCAAATGCCTAGACCCATTCCCTTTGGCAGCAGAGTGTGGAGATAACTCATCACTACCTCCCTCCTTCCCATAAAGCGTTCCCAGAGCTCCTGCTCCACGAGGTATGTGAGATGTGTCTTGCAGGTATTGGAGAGATGAACATTTCAGTGTGTGCCTTGTGTAATCGGAGCTTTGGCTGCAAACACATAATAAGCCATGTTAATAGGCAGGATATAGTTGTTCAGGTTTAGCACCACAGGTTTAGCTGCTCCAGTCCTGGCCTGCATGTGGCCAGGTTGGTACATGGGTGAAGGAGTGGTGTGATTGCCTGCACCCATCAGGGTAGACAAAGCTCAGTGACTCAAAAGCAGACATTGGATGACAGCCCCATATATCTGACTCACAGACCTATCCTTTAACCATGAGCCACTTCTCAGAAAATATATCTGGTTAAAATACTTAAACTGTATTCTTAGAAAGGGGAAAAAAAAAGAGAAGAGTCTGTTTTAAGAAAAACCTCAGTGTTCACTTGAAGGACCCTATCTGGGCTCAAAACCCCCAGGTTTAAGCAGCTCTAATCCATTCTGATTAACAGCATCTGAATAAAGGCAGACCAATAACCCCTTCTCCCTGTTTAAATATTACTTTGTGTAAACACACAGTCTTGCATTTATTTCTTATTCTTCTGAAAGCTACTTCTATTAAACTACCCAAAACATAAAAGCATAACACATGCATAGAAAGGAAGAGTCCAAAAAATCAGTCCTACAGCTGTTGCAAGCACTTGAACATTTCAACAGTGTTTATAAATGTATGCCAGACTGGAATTATTTCTCTCATAATATTTTGATAAGTATAGCAAGGAACTCTAACTTCACAAATAATTATGTAGCATCACTCAGAAAGGAATATTGTACAAAGAATATTTGCCCTAATATTTTGGTACAAAGATCTCCCAGTAATGACAGAAGAAATCCAAACACTTACATTAGTATAATTTCTCAGATGTTATGTAACAGAGAGATATCCTAACATTCCTCTGTCACAAATCATCATCAAGACACTTTTCAGAAATTACAGTAATGTGGCTGGATCTTTCCTTTTTTAAATGCAATTCACCACTGAATTGACCTGTAAAATGTGTTAATTGAGAAGCAATTCTTTAGAATTCCTACTGACACCTAAAACAAGAACATCTTCATAAGTCCTCCAGCAATACCTTGTGTTAATATACACAAAGAGAAAGGAGGGAAAAAGATAAAAAGCATAGGGAAAGGATTATTTTGAGGAAAAATTATATGTAAATAATTCCAACAGAGAAAAACAAATTTAGTTTTAGGAAGACTAAGAAGAGGAACTTTATTTAGATTTATTGAGAAATACAAGAATGACAAGCAAAATACATACCTCAAGACTTCAGACATCAAAGATTTGCTGCCCACTGCTGAAAAGGCTATCTCCAGCTCACAAAGACTACCCTAGGTATGTTCTGCAGGCAGACACTCCTGATATTTAAGGAAATATCTTCTAAAATATAAAGCAGTAGGTGAGAGAAAGTACAAATTATTCGAGCATTCATCTGAAAATCAGCAAATTCCAGACCCAGAAGATCTGTTGAATTTCTAAATATTTTCTAATCTCACTAATTTCTCATCAGTCTCAAAGGCAAAAGATTACCAACACGCAAGATGAACAAGATTGTTCTAAGTGCTATTCAACAGGCATTCAGCATACTCTCTCCTGGAGGTTGATTTATGGCTGGTCATCTTTGCTTTCATGCCATAGAAGTCTTTCCTACGTAATATATTTTATCAAGATTGAGTAAATTACAAAAGAAGCATCATGCATAATTCTAATTCTGTTCTCACAACAGGATGCTTATTTCCTTTTTCGAGATAGTAAAAAGGATTTCCAGTTATCATATTACAGCAATTTACAAAAAATGCCTGTAGGCAGGAAGTTCATGAAGAGTGAAGCTGGCTCATAACTAGGTTAGCACATGTGAATGGACTCTGAAATGTAAATTTATCTTACAGAAAATAAAAAAGAGAGGATCAGACAGATACACCCAGGTATGCAATGAACTAAAGGTCACAGTGGCAAGATTAGTGCCTAGAACAAGAGGTCTCTGGTCCAGGCTAGAACATCCAGGCACCCATTGTGAAACTAATTACAATAATGTTAAGTCAGTCTTTAAAATAAATAACTCTTTGTGTCCTAAGGAATGAAAGAGAAAAGACCTCATCTTTCAGTCTCTGACTTTGCATCAGCCCCTTTGGGCAGAACTGGATCCTCACTCTGACCTCCTGCACATGCCCATGGACATGCCTGAGGCTGTCTGAGAGCAGAGTTTGGTTGCTGGTGGACTTCAAGCAAAGTTTGCACTTGCAGATAAAATTCAGATTTGCACAGGGGCATGAAACTTACAGAAATTGCAAGCTGTAGGAAGAAGTGAGCGGTCTGAAAATATAGTATACACTCTTCTGAAGATGAAACCTGAAGACTTGGTCTCTGAAGGTGGGGTGGCATTCAGGGAGTTCTCCTTGCATTTAAATATCCTGTTCCCTTCAGAAGGCCCAAGCTGTAAATGTGGAGTTGTGTTGGGTGCTCGAAGCATGCTGTGCCTGCTCTACACGGGCACAAACAATGGTGCAACAATCCTAAACTCCTTCAGAGTGAGGAAACCCAGACCTAGCATCACCACCAAGCAAAGATAACTACCTTTGTGGTCCCTTTCCTCCCCACCTCCATCCCAGCATGTCCCCAGATGGGAGCACTGTGCCTTGCTGAAAGCCAGTTTCACAGGCTGCTACAGTACCAGGTAGGGTGTCCCTTGGGACTTCTCTGATGTGTATGGGTGGTGTAAGCAGCCACTGCAACCCTTCCTCCTCTCTTACCATTTCTGCCCTGGACAAAGAGGCACTCCCTCACTGACAGCAGAGATAAAGAAAATTATTATCAGGAAATGAAATTCCTCAAGCTTCAAATACATGTGCAAAAGAATCATTAATCAGCTGTGTGAAGGAAGGATGAATGCTCTGGTGAACTGTAAGCATACATGTAATTTGAAGGTGCAGTGCAACATCACAGATACCGTTAATTAGAAGAGCAGCCATCCTCTGAACTCTGAGTTCCTTTTTCATTTAACTTCATGAAACCAGCTTGGCACGTGGCTACTGATCAGCGTACTTGCCGTTCTGATGATTACACCAGGCCCTCACCATTTCCACAGATGTTCTCCAGGAACACATGCTTGGGAAACTACAGGGGAGTGTTTAGCAGGTATGAACAAAGCCACAAAGATAATACACAATAAGCAGGGAGACACCCATCTTTCAATAGGAAGAAATTAAATACAGAGCCAAATGTCACTAAAACAATCTTGTCCTTTTCAGAAGTAGATCCTCAGCTGTTATCACCTGGGATAATTGCAACATCTTCCAAAGAAGTACCCCAGACCCAGCTGGCTATTTGCCTGAAAGAGTGTGACATATTAGGTACGAGTCAGAGAATCAGAGGTAAAGTCCTCTCGCTGAAAGTGTTGTAAACCTGGAGTAATACCACTGATGTCAGCTGAGTAGCACAGATTGCCACCCCTGTGCTTTAAAGGAGAACTGCGTACTTGATCTCATCCTTTTTCACAAATCCACCTTAGAAGGCCATCAGGCATAGTCAGTTCTTTTGTCTTTGCTATGCTGCTGCTGCTGTAATTAATCTTTTTCCAACCACCCTATTGGCAATTTCCCTAATGCACACATCCTCCCTCTTCCTCCCTCTCTCTCTCTCTTTTCCAATTCCTCTCTGCAGTGCACTTCCCCCTCCCCAGCCTTTTGGGAACACATCATCTCTTTAGTTAGCCTGGGAGCCAGATTGTCTTTAAACTCTTCTTATGTAGGCACAGAAGTCTTACTCAGATGTATCTATCTGTGCCCTGAATATGGGCTTGGTTACTTAAATGGTGATATAAATTAAATCTGAGCTTCGCATTAACATTAGTACTAACATACCACTTGGCAGTGTGGGTGTAAGTAAAATCTTGTTAACAGACTTTATGTTTTGACCAGAGGAGTATATTATTTTAAATAATTTGTCTTTTTTTCTATCAAAACAAAACTTTTAGGAAGTAACTTATTTGGAGTCATGTGAATCATCTGAAATTAAACATCATTCCTTAATACATTTTTAGTTCTCAGATTGAAGCTAATTTCAAAGTAAAATATTTCCAAGCAAAAAAATAAAAAATAAAAAATTAAAAGAAAAAAAATCAGAGCTTTTTCCTAGAAAATACTGAGATGGCAATTCTCATCAGTGTAACAAAATCAGTATCTGAAATGTTATTTTAGTTAACCCCAACAGGCAGATCCTATTGGAAAAACATCTTCCAAATATCCTCAAGAGCTTGGGGGGAAATAGTCCTTCAATTCTGGGTTGCTTTTATCATGCGCTGTAGCCAAAGGGAGGACTGGAGGCTTTTTCCTGTACTGGTGGGTCAGTGAACTCCTGGGAGGGAAGCGAGCACGGCCAGGCAGTCCCTGCTCACCTGTGTCGTGTGCTCTCACAGATGCCAGGGTCTGGGGGATGCAGCAGCCACTGGCACTGTCTTTCCTGGCATTGTCTGCTGCTTGTCCTTGCCCACTGAACTTTTTGCTTATATTAGCATTTGTGCTCCTTGTATCACAATAGCAGGGATGTCTGTGTTGTACAAGCAGCTGGTTACACCATCTACTGATTCAGCAATTCTTCACAAAAATAAACAGGCAGGAAGTTTAAACTAAAACTTTGAATAAATTCTTATAATGATAATAGCAAATAGACAGATTGATATATGTACTATAGCACTTCTCGAAATTGCTTTTTCACTTACAAAGCAACCCCCTTGCCTTCCTGACATAGCTTCTGTGATGACAGGTACACTTTCTGATTGCCTGTATCAGGCCTGTGAGCCATCTAAATCCTCCTACTCCTGGTGGAAGTCCCCCATCCCTTCTTGATCCATGTGTCCTGCCATGCGTTGCCCGCCCTAATAGTACAAGTAACATTAGAGACACTGGGGTGGAAGCGCGCAGGCAGCACATCTCATCCACAGTCAGCCAAGTGCATGTTCCCTGGACACTGAGGTGAGTGCAGCCACTTCTTACCAAGTGCTCTTTCATCTGGGTCTGCCTTCAGGAACCAACACAAAACATGGTCACTGGGTCACTTGAATGGCAGAGAGGCAGGCAATTCCATTGATATTCATGTTACTTTGAGATAACGCTGTTCTTCATAACCAGACGGGTTAACTCTAGAAGACGTTAGCACCCTGTTTTCTGAAACAGTGGGCACATCCCACATTGATGTTGATGGCTGTCCAAAGACTGGATTCACACAGAGGCAAACAATGAGCATACTTCTGCCAGTGATGTTCCCAGCACAATCTGGGTGGTTTATTTCTTCAGTGGTAGCCATGATTCTGGTGCAGAAAGCAGCAATAATAGGCTTCATGTCTTTCTGTCACCACAGCACTAACATACAGTTTGCCAGTTGTAGTCCAGTCAGCAACAGATTTGCAGCAGTGTGGTGTAAATTGCTGACAGAGGACAATGGAAATCTGCCTCAAGACTTCCTGAGGGTGTCTTAGCACTGAAGAAGGGAAACAAACTCCTTGCACAGTTCCTTGGAGGTCCTGGCTCTCCCAGATCCATATGAAAGGCCTTTTTGAGCCGTTTTGTCCTTGCGCTCCTTCTCTGCTATCAGTGGTTGGTGCATAAGGACCCTGAAACTCTCATGGCTACAGCCAGAGGTCCCCAGGTGGTCTGTGTGATCCACTCACTGGTGTGTGGATCACCCTCTGAACACCATCAGAAAGCTCTATACGTGTCCCATGTGATCTTTCCATCCCCAGCCTTACACTGTCCCTGGTCATTCCCATCTCATATCAGCTTGGGTCTGCTGAAGGCAGAGTGATGGGATGAGGTTTCCTTCTGTAGGGTCAGAACTGCCTGTGTTTGCTTGGCAGTTCCACACAGAGGAACAGGCAGACACCATGAGGACTAACAGTATGGAACACTTCAAGGTCTTCTTCATCTTTTCAGAAGCCTTACTACCATGACAGCATGGCCACCACTAAATGGGTTATAACTCAAGAATACAGCAGGATGGACACACACAAGTGAACTTGAATGTCCAGACCAACGTAAATCACGTGGTAAAGGATCAGTGGCATTTTTCCTGCCTCCTATTTGCCTCTTGCTTTCCAAGTTTCACTCATTTACTGGTTGCCTCCCTCGATCCAGATTAGTTTACGTAAAGTGTTGACCTGTTATACTGAATAGATTTTTTTCTGAGCATTTTAGGGAGTTGCAGAGACCGCCTTCATTCAGCTTGTTCAACAATTTTATCCACAACCTCCTCCTAACAGGTGTTCAACACATCCCAACAGGATACATTTATCCCGAAGCTTCCTTGCTACTTTAAACAAAACCTCACATTCCCTCTGCCTTCCCTTTCTCCTTCCTTTGATCCATCCCTTTTTAAGCTTTGTTTGCGCTATTAATAATCAAGAGCTCAGTCCTGTCAGCACATTCAACACAGTGGAGAACAAAGGGCAGAAAACAGCCCCACCCAAAATGAGTTTACAGCCTAATGAAGGCAAACAAAACCCTACACTTGGCTGGGTGCACAGGGTGGCAGACTGAATGGTAACTTCTGGGCTGGGGAGGAGGGGCCCACCTTTAAAAAGCATTTTAAAGTGAACTAGAGTCTGCTTATTCACAAAATAAAGGAGTTTAAGGAGAAAGTTCCTGAAAGTGAAAATTAAAGCCTGATGAAGTGATTTTGGGGCAAAGGGAGCCAGACAGATGGAGATAGGGAGATGGGTGGGTGCAGAATGTAAGTGAGGAGAGATATGGGGCTTAAATAGCTAATCAGTAAGAGGGCAAAGTCACCCAGACACCCTGTGAAGACACTCTCATAAAGAACCAGGGACAGATGGAGCCAGAGCTGCACAGAGCCTTTGAAGGAGCAGATAAGCAGGTTGAATTTAATGGGGGAATGTGAGAGGTTGTAATTGAAGAGCTCGGGACACTGAGGATCATTAAGAATTTGCAAGGAGAATGGAGCACTGCATGAGGAGCTTGGAAAATCTCCCCATTTGAAGGTTTTAAGAACAAGTTAGATAAACATCTGTTGGGAATGTTGTAGATGTGGCTGATCCTGCCCTGGGGCAAGTGCTGGGCCCAATGACCTTTTGAGCCCCCTTCCCGTTTTCTATGTGGGTGTGGTAGGCCAGGAAGATAATTTGCCAGATGGTAAACACATTTTTTGCCCAGATTGATGCTGAATAAGGAGTACTGATTTGGGCAATGAGGGGGTCTCAGGCTGCACAACTATGCAAAGGTATCACATGAAAGCTGGAAAGGAGGAGAAAGAATTAGGTTACTGCACTGTCTTTTCTCTGAGCATCAACCACGTATATTGATGGGAGGGGAATAAGAGAAAGACAAGATGAAAAATGGGTCAAAGATTGCAAGTGTAAATTCACAGTTGTGTTCAATGTGATGAAATTGTTCCTATGAAAACTATTGTATCATTGAATGCCACTGTGTATTCACTCACAAGGCCGTAAGTATGTCTTTCCCAGACTAGCTATAATAAAGATCTTCATGTCTCTACTCTACACAGACAATGCCAAGGGGGTCAGCAGAAGCAAGGAGAAGCACTTTACTCCAGCTGGTCTGCAGGTGAAGTGGAAAGGAAAGAAGAGCCAGTGGCAAAACAAAGGAATCGGGTATTGGAACACACACACAGAAGACACTCACTGAGATGGCAGTGAGAAAGGGTTTAAAGAGAAGGGAACAAAAAGATGTGCCTTTGTAATAGGAAAACCCTCTTTATTGACAAGATCAACTATTCTAAAGTGAGCTGAATGAAACTTTAGGTTTAAAAGACATTTCAGTGTTGCAGAGAAAATATTTTCTATTTTCTTAAATGGCTCTGAATGGAGCCCAAAGACTACATCCAGAATGAGGAGGAAATCGGGGTAGTAGAATTGCATGGAGGCTTTATGGCTTTATTAAACTTACCTAGGTCCACATGTTTCTTGTATTGTTTAGATAAGATGAGTCAAGTTGTAGACTCTTAAGCAAACTCTGTGTGTTTGTGTACGTGTACCTATGCAGAGATGCTTTTTTCTTTTCTACCTGATCTATCGCGTGCCCTTGAAAAAACAAAATGTAAACCAGATGAAGACTGACATTCCTTCAGTGGGATACAGAGAGACATAAGAACTGCTGAGAAGAACTGGGCGGAGAAGTTCCCAGTTCCAAAGCTAGACTCTTAGGCTGAGAAATCCCTCCTGGTGCCAGGCATGAGGTTTGATCCCGAAATGCAGGGTAGATCCAGGAACAGGGTTTAGCCTATTCTCAGTGCTGGTAAGATAAGGACTTACAGCCTTCAGAGTCTGGACACTGGCATGACCATCTTGTGAGAGCCCAGCCATGTCACTTTGCCAAGGAGCTCAGGGAACTCATACTGGTAATGGAGAAGGAAAGAAAATGAAAGACAAAAATAGAATCCAGTTGCTAAAAAGCTGAGTTTAAGCTAAAGGAACATCATATTAATGTAAAAGCCATGGAAGAAGATTAGAGAGAGAATGGCCAGACAGTGGGTCAAGGATGACCAGCATGGACAGGGGAATGGGCTGCCAAGGGATTACCAGACAATGAAAATGAGAACAGGCTAAAGACAGAGTCAGAATAACAAAGAATCGCTGAAAGAGTGGTCATAAAGGGAGGGCTGAGAAGGAGGGAAGCACGGTCAAAGATATCTGAGGAGAAAATAATCAATGAGAAATTGATTATTTGAGTTATCATTGGTAACTTGGTAGTCACAGACAGACTGGGGATGATGAAAATAGCAAGAAGCCTTGGTAGCAGCCTGAAGAGGTCATGTTGGCCTTGACAAACATTTGTTAGTGGATGAAGGTGCCTCATTTCGGCCCCATAGCAGAGTAAAGGATGAGAGAGTCAATGGAAGTTAAGTGGTGGCAGTAGGAGGCACTTTCACAAAGTTTGAAGTCAAAGACAGAAGTTGCTGAGAAGGAAAAAAGTGGGGTTAGATTTTAAAAAGACTGAGGAAAGGAGGGGCAGGTCAGATGACAGAGGGAAAAGAAATTTAAATGGTGGGAAAGTAAAATATCTGTGATCTGGAGGACAAGGATGAGCCGGACACTTTCAGGTCTATGAGTGCTATCTATTGGTATTCCTAAAACTGAAAACCTTTTCACTCTAAGTAGTGATAACCTGTAGGGGCTGATGAACAGATGACAGGAGAATTCAGCGCTATTGCTACTGAAAGGGAGCTCCTGGCACAACTAAACAGAAAGACACAACACACGGAAGACCTCTGCTGCTATAGCAGAGTTACCATTTAGGTGCTCAGCTTCCACCTCCTTCTGCATAGCTTCAAAATGTATCCAAAGTCCAGAGTGACTTTGAAACTGCATGAAAATTATGTCTCTGCTTCTATGCCAGTATATTTTGTTATACAGGGAGGAAGGATCACAGCTTTATGTTAGTGACTCACCACCCATACCTGGATGTTATTTCATCTAGTTTCTTTGCCTCCATTTTGCCCAGCAGTAGGAAAGTGTTAAGCTCACTGAAAACCAGTAGGAACTCTCATACAGAGCTAAAAATCACAGATCTCATTCTGCCATTTGGCAGCAGCAAATTTGCTAACCTGTGTGTGTGAGTGTGCGTGTGTGTGTATATATATATATATACATGAATCATAAATGATCTATCATTATTAATTCATTAGGTATTCATTGTAATTACCCTGCCTGTGATTAATTCATTTGGTATTCATTTAGACATCATATGTACAGTAGTTTTGTAAGGATTGCCATATGATTCAGCCTTAATTAATCTATCTCTAAAGCAAAATGCTAACAATCAATTCACATTACTGGGATGCTTAGGCTGTCGGCAGGAGCACGTTTATTATGATTATTATTATTTATGGACACAAGGAAGAAGACATTACAATATTTGCAGTCATCTATGTGTTCCGTACAGTAGGATATTTTAGTCCCAGTATAGTTATATATCTGCGTGGCCCTGCTTAACTGATTTGTCTAATCGATTTGTGAATGTCCTTATCTTTAAAGATGTCACCTTGTATTTACAATCACTGGCAGGTCATTATCCATAAAGATATCTCAACTCATTTTTTTTTCAGCAAAGAATCCTATTACTTATCTGCTGTGCACCAAAATCTCTTTGCACTCTCTTATGCTTTTTTTTGGAGGTGGAGGAATTTATAAGGAAGTATCAAAGGTTTTAAAACAGTCCATGAGACATTTGTATTCCAGAATGGGACTTATGTAAGTAATGAAGTGACACTCAATTTAGAGAAGGCTTTATTAGAAAAGAGGGAAATCTTATTTTACTCACATCTCGATTCAGCTGAACTCCAGTTCCGTTTTCTCAGTGAAGCAGTGAGAACACCAAATGCAAACATTGATTATGGTAAGATATACAGAAGCATCAAGTAAGAACAAGCAATATTTCTGTTTAAATGCACCTCGTCCTTCACCATAAGAAAGCACTAAGGCTATCAAAATGGAAGCACTTTTAGAATAGGTAAGAACTATAAACTCTATTTAAATTAAATGTAAATAACTAAAACCAAAGTAAAGCTGCAATACCTAAGGAATGTACTGCAGGAAACAATGAGATATGGAATTTCTGTTAAGTATGGACTCCCATGTTATTCTTACAATGATTTTGGATACATGGTTATTTCTTGTAGCCCTCTTTAGATTTCCATATCCTGGGAACAGGATACTTATGCTTGCTGAGGCCTTTTTTCCTAAGTTTTGTTTTTATTTTCCTCTGATGCAATGTTGCATTTTGTATAGAGGTAGTGAATAGCTTATTGTAAAATAGAGGATTAATATTAATGCACATTCTTAACAGCTTTTATCAGGAATACAGTGTGAGCCTCCTTGAAAGATTTTTTTTGTCCTTTTCTTGGGGTATGACAGTATGATGTATATGATCTATCATGCTCATTTCCTTCACGCATTCTTAGCCCTACCGGAGCAGCCTCGGAGTGATGGTAATCTTATGAAAACTCAAAATGATTTGTTTATTACTGAAGGTTTATTTAAGGCTGTCACCATGACCTATATCCATTAGTAACCTCAAGAATTCTTAAAGGGACACCGGTCCCATTACCTGCCATTTTCAGCCGTACTCCATGATAGCAGAAAGCTAAGCCTGCTGCTTCTAAGAGCTTTTTATAAATTATATTGCTATCCTTCCCTCCCCATCAGCCTTCTATGTGCTATAGATCTCTTGCCTGGAAAAATGTTTAATCCCTCCCATATCACTCAAGCAGCACATATAAGGGCACTGAAGGGAGGGAAATGAGGTAGCTACATCCGTGTATTCCCATGTATTGGCTTTCAGCAATTTGACTCTACAGGCAAATTGTTTTGAACAAAAAAGCATGAAGTCAGATTCACTCAGAGGACACAATGACCTAGCTCAGCACCGAAGTCCACTACCTATGTGGCCTTCACATGTATAGGTTTCCACTCTAATTCATTTAGAGACAAATCACCTAAGGTACCCCCTTTCTTCCAAGGGGGCTGCACAGCCACAGGAAAAGCCTCTGTCCTGCCTCTCTAAGGTCTGCAAAGCCCAGAGCGTGATCACAAGAGGGCTTTGCAGCAAAGGCGGAAGGGAAAGTGGCACAGTTCCTTGCCATATCTAGGCTTCACATGTAGTACCCTATTTGTCATTCAGAGAAGTATATGTATTTTTCACCCTGTTTTGAAGAGTGCGTTCTTGCCTCCCTTTTCCCCAGATGTAGCCCTCAGTTATGATCCCTCACCACTGCAGCCAGTCCTGTCAAAGACATTACACTTTGCATTTCACTTACATTCAGATGGGAGCCAGGGCTACACCCTGACTAGCTGCTACATAATCCCTCTGGCATACCTTTAGGCTGAATGACTATTCCAATCCATGACTTCCAAGGTGCAAGTGAGGCAGCAGTTTCAGTTTTGCCAGAAAAGGGCAGGCACTAACAGAGAGAGAACATGTGGCCATGAGTTCCAGTGGTGAGAGCACAGTCTGCAGCTATTTAGGATCTGCTGTAAGGATGTACAAGGGTGGTCCTATCTTACAACATATTACATCTATATTATGTGTAACTATATTACAACAAAGCAGCACAGATGCCATCTGCCCTCAGGGAGTAATAAACTTGAGTTTAGGTTCTTCTCAGCCTGACAGGCATTAAACCTGTGTCCCAAGAAAAAGCTGTAACCACCAAGCCTACAGCATCAGAATGGCAGGGTTTTCTCCTTGCATACAGACAGGTGTTATTTTTCCACAAAGAAACCCCAGTTGTCTATTCACATGAACAGTGAATTTCATAAGGCTCCTGTTGGCCCATTCCTCCTGTCTATTTCTCTCTGTATTGTGACCCTGCTCTCAAGCAGGTTGCCATTCCTTCCCCTGCCCCTGGCTTTGGTGTCATTTCCAAATGTGACACGTGCTCTGTCATCTCCTCCAGATCATTGATAAAGATGTTTAACGAGTCCCAGTACAGTCCCCTGTAGTTCCACTTGCTACCGTTCTCCAGGTAATGTACAATCCATTAGCCTCTGCCTTCTGAGCCCACCTATCTTACGAGCAGCCCGGTGCTATAACCACTTTGTGGTTTTGTGTTCCCACCAGCGTTGCATACACAGCTGCACAGTGACTCAACTTTGAAAGAAAAAGAAATCAAAACTTCGAAGTGCTGTCACACCACAGTGTGGTGTTTATTATGGCCTTCTAAGCCTGACTTCAGTCCTCATAAAGCTGATGAGAACTTTCTTGCCATGCCCTTGTGGTAAAAAATTATGTAAAAGATGGGCACCACCAGACATAGTCATAGTTTTATGCACATCTAGCTTTTCATGATTCTCCAGAGTCTTTTAAATGGACTTCACAGACACACCTGCCCTAAATCTGGAACAATCTAAAGCATCATAGAATCATGCTGTAGAAAGGTGATCATCTCCAGAGAATAAACTTTTCTGAACGCATGTGAAAATCAGAAAACTTCCAAGATAAGCATAGGCAAAATCTACTGGCATTTTCCATAGATTCACTTCCACAGCTTCCTGTTCAGCATGCTGCTTTCTGTATTTCCTATTCTCAGGCATGTAACATAGGAGTGTGTCATCTAATCTGGGTTATGAATTTTCCAAGATGATAGGACATGAAAGAGTAAAGGTTTACTGTATGAGTTCACTTTGTGAATGTAGTTCAGAATTACAGGGTTTACCTCAATAATCCAGACTATCTCAATTAGCACATATGCTTTTCCTGTCTGGCTAAACGAACATATTTCCCTCAGTAATTTCTCCTGCTTCCACGATGTCTTTTCAATCTAAAATCTCCCCATTTATTTTACCTTATCCATGGACCTGGCTATGTTGAGATCTGCATAAAATCTGCTTAGGAATAAAACAAGTGCTATTAAGGTATAGCTAATGTTCTAAGATGGGAGAAAACAGAAACCTCCTTCTCTTGTCTTCTTTCTGGTGAAAGAAGAGAAAAAATTGTTGCCCTTTCAGAATCTGACATCACGTAATGTAACTCTTTACACTTAAGCCTGGGTTCAAATCATAGGCTTGAATCACTCCTTTGCTTTGTCTGTGAATTTACACATCTCGTACAAGACAGACGTGAACAGACTGGCACAAAGTCAATCCCCAGAGGCTGGATCAGTTCAAGACTGTAGACCATAAAGCTGTACGTAAGGAAAGACCTGAGACACCTGTAAAAAGTGGTGAATATAACCTTTTCTCAGCCCCAGCTGAGGACTGAAAGCTATGAATCAGATTCAGAGTCCTGTACATCCACATGCTGTTCAAATTTATATCTTCCATACCAACAGAAAGTGCTCCGAATACCTAGCCATAGGGACATTAGAGGGAAGGAAGGAAGATCTCTATTACATTTCTTTTGCCTATTTTTGAAACCTGTTTTACAGAAAACAGAAACAGAATAAACTCAGCAAAAGACCTCATGTGCTATACAAGGAGCCTTAACAGTTCTGAACGTCATCTATGTGTCAAGCTCAATACATTGCTGTGCATCCAAGTCACATTGGCCAGTGTCCCCTAGGAAGATGCCCATACCCTAGAATTCACTTTAGCTGGTCAACTAATGAAAAAATACAAAACCAGCAGCATGAAGGATCAAGGTGCCTAATTCTCCTTTCCCTGAGAGTTATGAATGCCCACAATGTGAATCAGGACCTAAGCTTTAAATTACCTTTGGGTTGGGAGGTCTCTGAGCAGATGATATGCAAAGTAAACCACATAGCTTTAGGTCTATAGACCTGTAACAGTACTCTGAAGCCAGAGAGGACTGTATCCCCTCTACAAGAGGTGGTCCATAGAATTTCATATAGAATCATAAACTTTATTTAAATCTCTAGAAATATTTTGTATTAGTCTATAAAATGGAGTTGGTTGCAAAATTCAAGGAGATAATTAAATCAAAATCTTTTAGAGAATAATTTTATTCTGACCCTATTTGTATTAAGACAAAAACTTTTGGCTTTTGTAATGCCTGTGCTCCTAAGATTCATCACTGGAGCACACAATTGAAACTAGTCCCTACAAATGTTTAAATGTGCCAACGATATCAGTAAATAATTTGGGTTACTTCAAAATACATTACTATTTCAATTATCCCAAGTTCAGGATCCAAAGGTACAGAGACAAAAATGAGGACTTTTCCATGCTGTGTCTTCAAAATCTCCATTCTCTCTGATTATAAGTGTATGATAGTCCATATGGTGAGACCTGATTTTTAACATTTGCAGATTTCGCTCTTCAACTGTTGGGAAACATGTTTTCTTTAGCAGCAAGGCAAATTGAGGCATCATTTGAAATTCTTACTGGATAAGGAAACTTAAACTCACTTTCAGCTATAAGAAAGCAGCCCTTCTTTGGGACACTACAATTCCAATCACAGCAAATGGCCCGCAAGGACCATCTGTTGCTCTGTTGAAATGCTTGAATAAGAGAGGATGGTTGATAAATTAGACCTCTCCTGAAACATCTATGTGTTACATCTAAAATAGATTTGTGTTGTAATAGGGGGGTTAAGGAATTCTTCTAGTATGGGTAGAGTGAGCATGGATGGAAACTTCTGATGGAGTACTGAGTTTTCAAGAAAATTTTAAAGTCCAGATAGGTAGTTAGGAGTGCTACATAGGGCTGTGTGTATTTTTATTATCTTTCTATAAGCTATGACTTAGCTCAGCTGCAAATTGCTTGCTTAGATGAAGAAATCACAGTGTGAAATCATATGCCCAGTGCTATGCAGGAGGTCAGACCAGATGAGCGTAATGGTCCTTCTGGCCTAAGAACCTATGAAGTTTGCCAAATCTTGCAGAAGGTAATGTCTATGCGGACGAGAAATATGAAAATCAAGTACATAGTTACAGTAACACTATATGTTAAATGGGGATTTAGAACTAAATGTTGTAAATTAGTCAAAGGTTATTTTTTATTTACTGAAGCATATATATAATGGCAGATGTAAATTAAACTGATCTATAGATTCAATCACTCACCAGATTTGTCCAATATAGAGATTATTCTATTGAAATCGTATATATTTCTTTATTTTGGAACAAAACTCAGAATAAGCAGCAGTGTTAGTGGGAAGTACTGCAGAAAGGCCTTTCCAAATCACCAGCATCTGCCTCTAAACACTAACTGGCTTGCTCACAACTGAAATGCACATGAGAAAGATTGGCATCTGGTAATGAAAGTATTGCTTCCCAGCTATGTTGGGTAAACATCGTTTTGATTAAATCATTTGGGGTTTAATAAAGAAGAATGGGTGCTGCAGGAACACAACACAAGTGTCTGGATCCCCGTCAGGGGCAAGATATATTAATACACACATATATGTGTGTGTGTATATGTATATATACACTCCCCTGTGAATATTTTTCGGTGCCGTGTGCTTGGCAGAGCCCTCTGCGGCTGGGACTAGGGGAAGCGCCCAGCACCCGCGGAACGGCAGCGGCCCCGGGGAGGGGGAAAAAATTTTTTCCCCCTCTATCTTCCAGGATGGAGGAAGGTTTTCCCTCGGTCCCCGGGCCCCAAACCCCTTTGGCTCGGTAGTAAACGGAGGCGGCATCACCGCGGATGCTGCGCGGGGCCGGTAGCCGGTAGATGGAGCACAAGGCTAGAGACTGGGCTGGGGGAGAGCGCTCGCTGGGCTGCACAATTCCCCGGTGGTTTTGATTCATAAAATGCATAAATCCTCCAAGATGAATAATAACAGGAAAACGCAGCAACTGTGCGCTTCCTACCAGGCGAAAATTCTCCAAGTCCCAGCACCCGTGCTGTGACCACCTGTATTTAGCCTTTAATTCACGTTTGGACAGCAGTTCTGGAGGTAGTTTGCTGAGATTTGTGTGCCTTCTGCATGTTTCTGTTTTGGTTTCACTCACCTTCGTGGTCCTAGGAAAAGTGTGTTTCCATCGCCATCCTGCACCGTAACAGTATAGCACATAATAGGTGCTGCTTGGTATTGTAACACCTACCATGCATTGTAAATGGAGCAGACTATAAAGTGTGAGAAGCAGAATAGTTCTGGTTTTTAGAAGAGTATTTAAAAAAAAAAAAAAAAAAAGAAAAGAAAAAGAAAGAAAGAAAGAAAAACAAAGGCATTTTCAGGAGCCCTCAAAAAAAAAATAATAAAAAAAAGAAGTTGTTTTTAGATGCATGACCCACAAGCAGCGATAAAGCCCTGAATTTCAAGGTCTTATGACTCTTGCAGGAGCTTCATCATCATTGCCACAGCTTACGTACAACATTGATTTTTGTGTTATTATCCAGACCAGCCAGGACATAATGTGTGAACATCTACCATCTATTTTTCCACTGGCTTTTATTTCTAATGGGCCTCAGACCCTGAGCAAATGTGAATTCAAGCCCCTTAGTTCAGTCGAATTTATTATCCTTAAGGGAGGGGGACTGAAATCACAATTGTAAGTGCTCCCTCCGCTCACACACGCATGCACGCACACACACACTAGATGTGCTGTCTGTGCACCACTCCCCTATTGTTTTCACTGTAACTGATTTTGGCACCAGCTCTTTAGCACTTTGGAAGGGCCTTCATTAGCACTGGGACACTGTCCAAAAGGAATCCAGAAAAATCAACACATGGCTGCTCTTGTTCTCATGATAAATGACAGCTTTGGCTGAAAAACAACAACAGTAAGGAAGCAAAACAAAACCCAAAAAGCAACAAGGGTAGCCATAATGTGAATAGGAGAAGTCAGACATGACTAACTCAGCCTGGATGGGGGAATGGGCTTGGCTGGGAGGGGGCAGGGGGATTCCTTCCTTGGTACTGTATTAAAGAAGTGGTTTGGCCTTAATACAGACATGGGGGGCTCATTCTTGGATGACAGAGATGCAGGAGAGTAGGGAAAG